>NC_057809.1:213460866-213546018 GCF_018294505.1 Triticum aestivum
AGTGCTTGGACTGCAGCTAAGCCCCCGAGTGAGAGGCTTGCTCTTCACTCAGTAGGATTTTTTACAACTTAGGCGAGCACAGGGCTGCAGCTAAGCCCCCGAGTGAAAGTCTGGCTTACCACTCGGTAGGATTTTGATAACTTAGGCGAAACGGATTCGCAGCTAAGCCTCCGAGTGGGAGTCTGGCTCACCACTCGGTAGGATTTTTGTAACTTAGGCGAGTGCTTGGACTGCAGCTAAGTCCCCGAGTGAGAGGATTGCTCGCCACTCGGCGTGATTTTTTAAACTTAGGCGAGCACAGGGCTGCAGCTAAGCCCCCGAGTGAAAGGTTTGCTCTTCACTCGGTAGGATTTTTACAAACTTAGGCGAGTGCTTGCACTGCAACTAAGCCTCCGAGTGAGAGGGTTGCTCTTCACTCGGTAGGGTTTTTGTAACTTAGGCGAGTCCTTGGACTGCAGCTAAGCCCCCGAGTGAGAGGTTTGCTCTTCACTCGGTAGGATTTTTATAACTTAGGCGAGTGCTTGGACTGCAGCTAAGCCCCCGAGTGAGAGGTTTGCTCTCCACTCGGTAGGATTTTGACAAACTTAGGCGAGTCCTTGGACTGCAGCTAAGCCTCCGAGTGGAAGTCTGGCTTACCGCTCGGTAGGATTTTGATAACTTAGGCGAAACGGATTCGCAGCTAAGCCTCCGAGTGGGAGTCTGGCTCACCACTCGGTAGGATTTTTACAAACTTAGGCGAAACGGATTCGCGGCTAAGTCACCCACTGAGGGGGAATTTTATTGGACAAAAATAAAAAGTGACAGAAATTGTGGAGGAACTATGACACTATTATTTTGAGGTCCATGAACTACAGAAGTACTTTATTGCAACTCATCCGAGTGATAAAACTTAAGTATAAAATGGGCGGAGTAGTTCCGCATTCCAAGCTCGGGGCTCGTCGATATTATGCTCGACGTTGTAAAGACGGTACGCCCCGTTGTGGAGAACCTTGGTGACAATGAAGGGACCTTCCCAAGAAGGAGCAAGCTCTCGGAGAACTAAATCTCCTTCCTGGAAGGCTCGACCTCTCACATTTCTGGCGTGGAAACGACGCAAATCTTGTTGGTAGATGGTCGACCGGATCAGAGCCATCTCCCTTTCTTCCTCTAAAAGGTCGACTGCGTCCTGCCGCGCTTGTTCAGCCTCTGCTTCGTTGTAGATTTCAACTCAAGGAGCATTGTGGAGAAGATCACTCGGCAAGACTGCTTCAGCTCCGTAGACCAAGAAGAATGGAGTTCTTCCGGTCGACCGATTAGGTGTGGTCCGCAGCCCCCAAAGCACTGAGGGAAGTTCGTCGACCCAAGCTCCAGCCGCGTGTTTGAGATCACGCATCAGTCGGGGCTTCAATCCCTTAAGAATCAGTCCATTAGCTCGCTCTGCTTGTCCATTCGACTGCGGATGGGCGACTGAAGCGTAGTCGACCCGTGTGCCTTGGGAGTTACAGAAATCTCTGAACTCCTCCGAGTCAAAGTTCGACCCATTATCCGTAATGATGCTGTGCGGGACTCCATATCTGAATATTAGTTCCCTGATGAAGCTAACAGCAGTACCGGTGTCAAGGTTCTTGATTGGTTTAGCCTCGATCCACTTGGTGAACTTGTCGACTACCACCAGTACATGCGTGAAGCCGCTTCGTCCTGTTCTCAAAGGACCGACCATGTCCAATCCCCATACTGCGAAAGGCCAGACGAGTGGGATGGTCTTCAGAGCAGACACAGGCTTGTGCGACATATTCGAGTAGAACTGACATCCCTCGCACTTATCCACTATCTCTTTTGCCATCTCATTCGCCTTTGGCCAGTAAAATCCGGCTCGGTATGCTTTGGCCACGATGGTCCGAGAGGACGCATGATGACCACAGGTCCCCGAGTGGATATCATTGAGGATGAGTCGACCTTCTTCTGGTGTTATGCACTTCTGACCAACTCCAGTCGCGCTTTCTCTGTATAATTGTCCTTTGATTACGGTAAAGGCCTTAGATCGATGGACGATCTGTCGAGCCTCTTCCTCATCCTCCGGAAGCTCTTTTCTCAGGATATACGCGACATATGGAACTGTCCAGTCGGGAATGACCACCAAGACCTCCATGATCAAGTCGACCACCGCTGGGACCTCAATCTCAGTCGGATCTGTGGCACTCTTGGGCTGTGGAGTTTCTTCGGTGAAAGGATCTTCTTTGACTGACGGAGTGTGTATATGCTCCAAGAACACACCACTCGGAATGGCTTCTCTCTTGGAACCTATCTTTGCTAGATCATCAGCTGCTTGATTTTTCAGTCGGGGTATATGATGGAGCTCCAACCCCTCGAACTTCTTTTCCAGCTTCCTCACTGCACTGCAGTATCTAGTCATGGCTGGGCTTCTCATGTCCCACTCCTTCATCACCTGGTTGACCACTAAATCCGAGTCGCCATAGACCATCAGGCGACGGACGCCGAGTGAAATGGCCATGCGCAACCCATATAAGAGGGCCTCATATTCTGCTTCATTGTTGGAGGAATCAAAGTGAATCTGGAGCACATATCTGAGCTTATCTCCTCTGGGGGAAACCAGGACAACCCCATCACCGGAACCATTCAACATCTTAGAGCCATCAAAGAACATGGTCCAATGCTCCGAGTGAACTTCAGTCGGCTGCTGCTGTTCAATCCACTCGGCGAGGAAATCTACTATTGCTTGGGACTTAATGGCTTTCTTTGCCTCAAACTTGATATCAAGGGGAAGAAGTTCAATTGCCCATTTGGCCACTCGACCAGTTGCATCTCTGTTGTGCAAAATCTCTGATAGTGGAGCATCGCTGACGACTGTGACGGAATGATCAGAAAAATAATGAGCAACCTTCTTTGTGGTCATGTATATTCCATACACAAGCTTCTGATAATGAGGATATCTCTGCTTGGATGGAGTCAAGACTTCAGACAAATAATACACTGGGCGCTGAACTTTGAGAGCTTTTCCTTCTTCTTCCTGCTCGACCGTAAGCACAGTACTGACGACTTGTCCTGTGGCTGCGATATAGAGCAACAGAGGCTCTTTGCTGATTGGAGCAGCAAGCACCGGCTGGGTGGAGAGCAGAGCTTTTAGCTCGGCAAACGCTGCATCAGCTTCTGGAGTCCACTCGAACTTGTCTGTCTTCTTCATCAGTCGGTAAAGAGGCAATGCCTTTTCACCGAGTCGTGAGATGAATCGACTTAATGCAGCCAAGCATCCAGTAAGCTTCTGGACATCGTGCACTCGCACAGGGCGTTTCATTCGGAGAATTGTGCCAATCTTCTCTGGATTAGCGTCGATTCCCCGTTCGGAAACGAGAAAACCTAGTAACTTGCCACCAGGAACTCCAAATGTGCACTTTGATGGATTGAGCTTGATATCATACCTTCTGAGGTTGGCAAATGTTTCGGCGAGATCAGCGAGCAGGTCGGAACCTTTTCGTGACTTGACAATGATATCATCCATATATACTTCCACATTCCGACTGATTTGAGTGAGTAGACACTTCTGAATCATTCGCATAAATGTGGCTCCGGCATTCTTGAGGCCGAATGGCATGGTGATATAGCAGAAGCACCCGAATGGAGTGATGAAAGCTGTTTTTACCTCG
Organism: Triticum aestivum; assembly: GCF_018294505.1. Lineage (NCBI taxonomy): Eukaryota > Viridiplantae > Streptophyta > Magnoliopsida > Poales > Poaceae > Triticum > Triticum aestivum. Next base: position 213,464,508 of record NC_057809.1, read on the forward strand.
TCGGGTCCGTACAGACGGATCTGGTGGTACCCGGAGTAGGCATCTAGAAAAGACAGTCTCTCGCATCCCGCGGTCGAGTCAACAATTTGATCTATGCGAGGGAGAGGAAAATGATCTTTCGGGCAGGCCCGGTTGATGTGCTTGAAATCAATGCACATTCGGAGCGACTTGTCCTTCTTAGGAACCATGACGACATTAGCGAGCCACTCGGAGTGGTATATCTCTCGGATAAATCCTGCCGCCAACAGTCGAGCCACTTCCTCACCAATGGCTTTTCTCTTCTGGACAGCGGACCGCCGAAGATGCTCTTTGACTGGTTCTGCAGATGAGTCGACTCTTAGGCGATGCTCACCCAGTCCCCTGGGAACACCTGGCATGTCAGCGGGCTTCCATGCAAAAATGTCCCAGTTCTCACGGAGGAACTGGATGAGCGCTTCTTCCTATTTTGGGTCGAGTGTTGTGGAGATGCGGGTCGGAGCTGCATCAGGGTCGGTCGGGTGAATGTGAACAGGCTTCGTCTCACCGGACGACTGAAATGCAGACTCTGTGGCGGGTTTCTTGGATCGCAGCAAGTCACTCGGATCTGCATTTTGCTTGTATTCTTCGAACTCGACCGCTGTCACCTAGGAATCGGCAATCTTTGAGCCCTTCTGAAAGCACTCTTCTGCCTTTTTCCGATCACCGGTGACAGTGATCACTCCTTTGGGGCCGGGCATCTTCAATTTGAGGTACACGTAACATGGTCGAGCCATGAACCGTGCGTAAGCTGGTCTCCCCAAAATGGCATGATATGCACTCTGAAAATCCACGACCTCAAACGTCAACTTTTCTTTGCGAAAATGTTTCGAATCACCAAACACCACGTCCAAAGCTATTTGGCCGAGTGACTCGGCTTTCTTCCCTGGTATAACTCCATGAAAGCTCATGTTACTAGTGCTCAGTCGGGACATCGGAATGCCCATTCCTTTCAGTGTGTCTGCATACAACAAATTCAGCCCGCTTCCACCGTCCATCAGCACTTTTGTCAGTCGAGTGCCTTCGACAACTGGATCGACCACCAAAGCTTGCCTCCCAGGGGTGGCAATATGAGTCAGGTGATCAGATTGGTCGAATGTGATGGGTATTTGAGACCATTTCAGATAATTTGCTTTTGCTGGGGCAACCATGTTCACCTCTCGGTTAATGACTTTCAGTCGACTCCTGCTTTCCACATCTGCAAAGATCATCAGAGTGGAGTTGATATGCGGATATCCTTCCTCACTGTCCTCCTTGTCTTCGGCCTTGTCCGACTCCTTCTCCTTGTCCTTAGACTGTTTTCCCTGAAACTGCTGGATCAGGAGTCGACATTGGCGAGTGGTGTGCTTCGGGTAGATGATATTCCCCTCTTCGTCTTTCTTCGTGTGGATGTGACATGACATATCCATTACGTCATTCCCTTCTTTATCCTTTACCTTCTTGGGGTTCCAGGATCCTTTTGGTTTCCCCTTAAACTTTCCCTAAGTCACGGCCAGAGCCTCTCCAGGAGCTGCCGGTTCAGCCTTCCGCTTCTGTTTCCGACTGGTGTTTCCTTTTTCCGACTGACTCGGCTTGTGCTTGCCGCTTCGGAGTCGGTCTTCTTCTTCGCCGTTGGCGTACTTGGTAGCAATCTCCATCATCCGACTCAAGGTCATGTCACCGGTTCGACCAAACTTCAAACTCAGTTCTCTGTTCTTGACACCATCTTTGAAGGCGCAGACTGCCTGATGATCGGACACATTCTCCACAGTGTGGTGCAAAGTGATCCACCTCTGAATATACTCTCTGAGAGTCTCATTAGCCTTCTGCACGCAGACTTGCAACTCTGTCAATCCAGCTGGTCGCTTGCAAGTTCCTTCAAACGTTCTGATGTACACTCGGGACAGATCTTCCCAAGTGTAAATGCTGCTAGGAGGTAATTGAGTCAACCATGCCCTGGCAGAACCTTCCCGCATGAGGGGCAAATGCTTCATGGCCACCTCGTCGTTCCCACCACCAATCTGAACTGCCACTCGGTAATCTTCAAGCCAAGTTTCAGGCTTAGACTCACCAGTGAACTTGCTGACTCCTGTTGCAAACCTGAAATTGGGAGGGATAACTGCGGCTCTGATAGCTCTGCTGAAACATTCAGGACCAGAAACATGCACTCGACTGCTTGTGGGTGCACCTCTGTCGAGTCCGCCTCGCTGGGCTCTGTTCCGGTCGACCAAACCTTGCACGATAATGGATCGCGCGTCAAAGCCTGGTTCTCTGGGGTCGACTGGAACCCTTCGCCCTGTACTGAACTGACGCCTGTCATCTTGCTGCCGAGGAGCGTAAGACCCACCCCTCGGAGGGGAATGGGGCACTCGACGCCTATCATCTCGGTCGAGTCGGTCACCATATTGGCCTCGCCGATTCTCGTGCGCCTCACGCCGTGGAGGCGATCTGGGACTGTGAGCCGACTGAACCGTATTCGCAGTGACGGATCGACTGTGAATTCTGTTGCGCGACTGAGACACGGCTGAATTCTGGTCTCCTGCTGCCCGGAGCAGATCCCTGATCTGCATCAAACCTCTGCCAGCTTCTGACTAAGAAGGCTGGATGGACTCTGCTATACGGGTCGCAGCTGCTAAATTCTGGATTGGGGTTCGATATACCTGAGTCGGCGGGAAGAGTTGACGTCGACTGGTGTCGGGAACTCGTTGCCGCGCGCGCTCGTCGAGTGCTCGCTGAAGATTCTCCAGTCGAGTGCGCTCGGCCAAATTGGCCAGGCGTGCCTCCTCCAAGGCACGAGCCTCGGGGGTTTCTCCTGCGATGGGAGTACGCAGGGCATCCATGTTCCTGCGGCGAAGTTCCTCTCTTTGCAGAGAGTCGAGTGGCTTGGGCTGGTACTCTTCGTGGCCTCGTGCGGGGTCGCCTCCGTCACCTGCTCCATCATCATGGGCGAAGCCAGGGGGACTGCGGGGCCCGTCGACCATCAAGATTTCCGCCGCTGGATCACTGCTATCGCACTCGGATGCAGTCTCTACGGAGCCAGTCGACAGATCGAACAAGCCGTAGAGAGATTCGTCGGGCTCGATTGCCGCAACTTGGATGGTGGCCGATTGGCGAGCCACCGCGTGCCTCACCCATCGCTGAAGCCTCGACCGGCCCGAGCGCTTGCGCTGGCGGGAGACCGGGAGGGTGGACGATGGAGGAGCCGACCGATACGGGGTCGACAGTTGCCGCAGCAGAATGCCGCGGACACATGCGCGAAAATGCGTCGCACCGCGGACGGGGAGCGCCTCAATGTCGAGTGGAGCCTCCTGGAGCCACGCGGAGTCGTCGGCGATGAAGGTGAGAGTGCCGAGACGGATCTCTCGACCCTCGACCAAAACTCCAGCAGACACCATGATGAAAGTACTCGGAAGAATCGCAACTTCTCCACAAAATCGCTAAAACACCTGCCCCACGGTGGGCGCCAACTGTCGTGGTTCTAAGCCTGACAGTAGAGTGGGGGGTAGGTATGGAGAGGCAAGGTCCTAGCTATGGAGAGGTTGTAAACACAAGGGATGTACGAGTTCAGGCCCTTCTCGGAAGAAGTAATAGCCCTACGTCTGTGAGCCCGGAGGCGGTCGAGTGGATTATGAGTATATGAGTTACAAGGTGCCGAACCCCTCTACCTGTGGAGGGGGGTGGCTTATATAGAGTGCGCCAGGACCCCAGCCAGCCCACGTAGGAGAGGATGTAAGGTGAGTTAAGTCCGGGGCGTTACTGGTAACGCCCCACATAAAGTGTCTTTACTATCATAAAGCCTACTTAATTACAGGCCGTTGCAGTGCAGAGTGCCTCTTGACCTTCTGGTGGTCGAGTGAGTCTTCATGGTCGAGTCATTCAAGTCAGTCGAGTGAGTCCCTCGTTGGTCGACTGGAAGGCGACCTCTTCTAAGGGTGTCCTTGGGTAAGGTACTTAGATCAGGTCCATGATCCTACCCTAGGTACATGACCCCATCACTACACCCATGCCTACCAGTGGACATCTTGATTTGACCAAAGATGGTGAACCGGTTGATCAAAAAGTTTATCGCTCTATGACTGGTTCATTATTATATCTATGTGCTTCACGTCCCGATATCATGTTAAGTGTGTGCATGTGTGCATGATATCAAGCTGCTCCTAAGGAATGTCATCTTAAGGCCGTGAAAAGGATAGTGAGATACTTAATACATACACCAAATTTTGGCTTTTGGTATCCAAAGAGAGCTTCCTTTGATCTTGTTGGCTACTCCGACTCGGACTATGCCGGTGACAAGGTTGATAGGAAGTCCACTTCGGGTACTTGTCAATTCCTTGGTAGATCTCTTGTGTCTTGGTCTTCCAAGAAACAAAACTCGGTATCCTTATCCACCGCTAAAGCGGAATACATTGCTGCGGGTTCATGTTGTGCTCAATTACTCTGGATGACCCAGACTCTTAAAGATTATGGTATATATGTGAAACATGTTCCATAGCTTTGTGACAATGAAAGTTCTATCAAGATTGCTCACAATCCCGTGCAACACTCTCAAACTAAGCATATCGAAGTTTGTCATCATTTTATTTGAGATCATGTTGCTAAGGGTGACATAAACCTTAAGCATGTTCGCACCGATAAGCAATTAGCGGATATATTCACCAAACCACTTGATGAGAAAGTGTTTTGCAGGTTAAGAGCTGAATTGAACATCATTGACACTTCAAACTTGGAGTAGGAACTCCATTGGATACATGCAAGACTTGAGCTCACGACTAATCACTTAATATTTTGATGATTATCTTATGTCTTGAAAATTTGCATTTTGCATGTTATCTAACCCTTGTAGTTACTTGGATGAATCTAATTCTATGAGATTCCAATTCACTCACATCTTGAGCAATCTCTACATCATCAAGTCTCTACACAATGGTGATTGATGACAAGGAAGTATGAAACCTTTTAAACATATCCTTTGACAAATTCTATGTTGAGTTTCATGATTTTCATGTTGGATACACAAGTGCTCTTCCTTGAGAAAACTAACCCATGTAGGTAGATGAACTCAAAATCCAAAGGGTGCTCCCAACTCTTGATGGGCTACATCAACCTTGAGCAACCCACACAAGTTTAACTACATGATCAAGATCAACACCGCCACCCAAGGTATGTTATTCCATCTTAGAGTAGCTTTACTCCAAGTCATGAGTCAAAGCAACTCGACAAGATGTGAATACATCAAGATACTTAAACGAAAAATGGTAACCCCATTTTGAGCTTAAACGATGAGTACGACCTATGATCAAGTGATCTCACTTGACTCCTAAGTCAATGTACTCTAACATAGGTGACTTTGTCACCGCCCAACTCTAGATGAAGTTCTCTTGTGTTCTTTTCTGTGTTCTTGCACTTTTCTCCTGCATATTTGTTTCCCCTTTCAAACTTCATCTAGACCTTTTTGTTTCTTTTCTTTGTTCTTTGTTCTGCATTTTCTGCATCCAATTCATTGCAAATCTTTGTGATATCTTATTTGTCTAGTGAGCTGAGGTGACAAGTGTTTTTCTGTGATGAACTCGGTTCCACCGGTTTCATGTTTCCGGTCTAACCGAGAGCAACCGAAGCATACACCTCGGTGACACCGATTTCACTACAGGAAAAACATTTTTCCATTTATTCCTGCTTTATTATTGATCTAGCTCCACTCAATGAATCTTGTCCTCTGCAAGCATCACATTTACCTTAATGCTTTGTACTGTGATTCAAGGACCGAACCCATTCACAACAAATTCCATAAGACCCTTCTTGGAAATTGATGTCTAAGGGGGAGAGAGAGATCACATCAAAGCTTAATCATATCTCTAGGGGGAGAGATCTCTAGGGGAGGGAATACTCCAGGAAAGAGTAATCTTCAAGGATCCCAGATGCTTGATGTTCAAGAGGAGAGATGCCACATGTCCTCTTGGGGGAAAGACATGTTCATATGTGCTTATTTGCATTAGCTCTGTTCATTTGTTTCTTTGAGCTCTGTTTTTCTATTCCCTATCTTCTCCCAGTATCCCATGCTAGATTCAGGGGGAGCAAGACATCCAAGGGAAAGAAAATTCTTAAATATCCTTCTCTTTGGGGACATGTCAATACCTATCGTGGTACTCTGTACTCACTCTACATGTCATCCTAGTCTTGGTACTCTTGTGGTTTCTTTTGTTTGCTCTAGCTAGTAGGTGCATCTGTGTTATCTAACCTTGTTGACGCAGGTTCATCACATCCTAGCCAACTCAAGACCACAAGGTAAGTATATGCATCATGGTCATGTGTATGAGAAATTCTTGCTGATGTACATACTGTTTGCAAGAAGGACTCATGGGCATGAAGGTACATTTCTCATATTTTCATCACTTGCTTTGATGCATATAGCCAAGATACATGTAACACATTGCTACTCTGTCATGGTTATGCTCTCACATGCTTCTATATACCATATTCACATGATTGCATACATGTAGGGGGAGCCTATGCTTGTTACATGTCTTTCCAAAGCTTTACTTGCTATTCTCTATATCTTTATCTAAAGCTTTGGTGTATGTTGCCATCAATTACCAAAAATGGGGAGATTGAAAGCACAAGTGCTCCCTAGGTGATTTTGGTAATTAATGACAACATATCTCTTGTTGGACTAACACTTTTACCTAGTATGTTTCAGATGAGTTCAACAATGAAGTGGCATGGACTAGAGGATGTGGAACCCCTTCAAAATGCTAAGGACAAAGAATTGGCCCAAGCTCCAAGCTCAAGGCTCTACATTTTATATCTTAGTGATCCAAGATCACATTGAGTCTATAGGAAAGCCAATACTATTAAGAAGGGATGAGGTGTTGCTTAATGGCTTGCTTGCTCAAAGTGCTTAGTGATATGCTCCAAAGCCCTCAACCACTTTCTCACTTCCAAATATGTCCTAAACCAAAAGTCAAACTCGGCCCCACCGATTCTTTCTATCCGGAGCCACCGAGTACAATTGAAATAGCCACTGCCAGAAACCCTAATCAGTTCGATCTCACCGATGGGATCTCGGTCTCACCGAGATGGGCTTGCAAACTCTCTATTACCTATTGCAATATTTTCGGTCTCACCGAGATATGCAATCAGCCCCACCGAGTTTGCTTGGCCAACTCTCTGTTTCACTTATTACCCAAATCGGTCCCACCGAGTTTGAGTAATCGGTCAAACCGAGTTTTGGTTTTACCCTAACCCTAGCACATCGGTTCCACCGAGTTGATCTAGTCGGTCCCACCGAAAACCCTAACGGTCACTAGGTTTGCTAAATTGGTCCGACCAAGTTTTTCACTTGGGTCTCACCGAGATTGGTAAATTGTGTGTAACAGTTAGATTTTGTGTGGAGGCTATATATACCCCTCCACCCACTCTTCATTCGTGGAGAGAGCCATCATAACATACCTACACTTCCAATACACATTTTCTGAGACAGAACCACCTACTCATGTGTTGAGGCCAAGATATTCCATTCCTACCATATGAATCTTGATCTCTAGCCTTCCCCAAGTTGCTTTCCACTCAAATCTTCTTTCCACCAAATCCATATCCTGTGAGAGAGAGTTGAGTGTTGGGGAGACTATCATTTGAAGCACAAGAGCAAGGAGTTCATCATCAACACACCATTTGTTACTTCTTGGAGAGTGGTGTCTCCTAGATTGGCTAGGTGTCACTTGGGAGCCTCCGACAAAGATTGTGGAGTTGAACCAAGGAGTTTGTAAGGGCAAGGAGATCGCCTACTTCGTTAAGATCTACCGCTAGTGAGGCAAGTCCTTCGTGGGTGATGGCCATGATGGGATAGACAAGGTTGCTTCTTCGTGGACCCTTCGTGGGTGGATCCCTCCATGGACTCGCGCAACCGTTACCATCCGTGGGTTGAAGTCTCCATCAACGTGGATGTACGATAGCACCACCTATCAGAACCACGACAAAAACATCTGTGTCTCCAATTGCATTTGAATTCTCCAAACCCTTCCCTTTACATTCTTGCAAGTTGCATGCTTTACTTTCCATTGCTCATATACTCTTTGCATGCTTGCTTGATATGTATTGTGTTTGTTAAACTAGTGCCTAAACTCCACTTCAACTTAAAGAAATTAAAAACTACAACTTTTGGCACTTAGTGTCTAATCACCCCCCTCTAGACACCTCTTCTCGATCCTTTCAAGGTTCTATCATGTACGGAATGCTGTGAACCAGACCTGATGTGTGCCTTGCTATTAGTTTAGCAGGTAGGTACCAAAGTAATCCTGGAATGGATCACTGGACAGCGGTCAAGAACATCCTGAAATACCTGAAAAGGACTAATGATATGTTTCTCGTTTATGGAGGTGACAAAGAGCTCGTCGTAAATGGTAACGTCGATGCAAGCTTTGACACTGGTCCGGATGACTCTAAGTCACAAACCGGATACATATTTTTATTGAATGGTGGAGCTGTCAGTTGGTGTAGTTCTAAGCAGAGCGTCGTGGCGGGATCTACATGTGAAGCGGAACACATAGCTGCTTCGGAAGCAGCAAATGGAGTCTAGATGAAGGAGTTCATATCCGATCTAGGTGTAATACCTAGTGCGTCGTGTCCAATGAAAATATTTTGTGACAATACTAGTGCAATTGCCTTGGCAAAGGAATCCAAATTTCACAAGAGAACCAAGTGAAGGAAATATGCCCTAGAGGCAATAATAAAGTTGTTATTTATATTTCCTTATATCATGATAAATGTTTCTTATTCATGCCAGAATTGTATTAACCGGAAACTTAGTACATGTGTGAATACATAGACAAACAGAGTGTCACTAGTTTGCCTCTACTTGACTAGCTCATTGAATCAATGATGGTTATGTTTCCTAACCATAGACATGAGTTGTCATTTGATTAACGGGATCACATCATTAGAGAATGATGTGATTGACTTGGCCCATCCGTTAGCTTAGCACGATGATCGTTTAGTTTGTTGCTATTGCTTTCTCCATAGCTTATACATGTTCCTATGACTATGAGATCATGCAACTCCCGAATACCGGAGTAACACTTTGTGTGCTACCAAACGTCACAACGTAACTGGGTGATTATAAAGGTGCTCTACCAGTGTCTCTGATGGTGTTTGTTGAGTTGACATAGATCGAGATTAGGATTTGCCACTCTGATTGTCGGAGAGGTATCTCTGTGCCCTCTCGGTAATGCACATCAATATAAGCCTTGCAAGCAATGTAGCTAATGAGTTAGTTACGGGATTTAGCATTACGGAACAAGTAAAAAGACTTGCCAGTAACGAGATTGAACTAGGTATTGAGATACCGACGATCGAATCTTGGGCAAGTAACATACCAATGACAAAGGGAACAACGTATATTGTTATGCGGTTTGACCGATAAAGATCTTCGTAGAATATGTAGGAACCAATATGAGCATCCAAGTTCCGCTATTGGTTATTGACCGGAGACGTGTCTCGGTCATGTCTACATAGTTCTTGAACCCGTAGGGTCCGCACGCTTAATGTTCGGTGATGATCGTTATTATGAGTTTATGTCTTCTGATGTACCGAAGGTAGTTTGGAGTCCCGGATATGATCACGGACATGACGAGGAGTCTCGAAATGGTCGAGACATAAAGATTGATATATTGGATGACTATATTTGGACGTCGGAATGGTTCCGGGGGAGTTTGGGCATATACCGGAGCACCAGGAGGTTACAGGAACCCCCAGGAGGTATATGGGCCTTATTGGGCCATAGTGGGAGAGAAGAGAGGGAGGCCTAGGAGGGGGCGCACCCCCCTCAAGCCCAATCTGAATTGGGTGGGGGGGCGGCCCCCCTTTCCTGCCCCCTCTCTCCACTTCCTTCCACTCCTGGTCCAACTAGGGAAGGGGGGAATCCTACTCCCGGTGAGGGCCGGCCCTCCCCCTCCTCTACTCCTTTATATACAGGGGAGGGGGCACCCCATAGACACACAAGTTGATCATAGATCTTTTAGCCGTGTGCGGTGCCCCCCTCCACCATAATCCACCTCGGTCATATCGTAGCGGTGCTTAGGCAAACCCCTTTTCCGGTAACATCATCATCGTCATCACGCCATCGTGCTGACGAAGCTCTCCCTCGACACTCTGCTGGATCGTGAGTTCGTGGGACGTCACCGAGCAGAACGTGTGCAGATCGCGGAGGTGCCGTAACTTCGATACTAGGATCGGTCGATCGTGAAGACGTACGACTACATCAACCGCGTTGTCATAACGCTTCCGCTTACGAGCTACGAGGGTACGTAGACAACACTCTCCCCTCTCGTTGCTATGCATTACCATGGTCTTGCGTGTGCGTAGGATTTTTTTTGAAATTACTACGTTCCCCAACAGTGCATCCGAGCTAGGTTTATGCGTAGATGTTATATGCACGAGTAGAACACAAAGGAGTTGTGGGTGTGGGTATATACATATTGCTTGCCATCACTAGTTGATTCTTGATTCAGCGGTATTGTTGGATGAAGCGGCCCACACCGACATTACGTGTAAGCTTACGCGAGACTGGTTCTATCGATGTGGTTCGCACACAGGGGGCTGGTGGGTGCCAGTTTCTCCAACTTTAGTTGAATCGGATTCAATTAATAGGGTTCTTTCTGAAGATCAAAAAGCAATCACTACAGCACATTGTGGTTTTTGATGCGTAGGTAGGAATGGTTCTTGCTCAGCCCGTAGCAGCCACGTAAAACTTGCAACAACAAAGTAGAGGACGTCTAACTTGTTTTTGCAGGGCATGTTGTGATGTGAGATGGTCAAGACATGATGCTAAATTTTATTGTATGAGATGATCATGTTTTGTAACATAGTTATCGGCAACTGGCAGGAGCCATATGATTGTCGCTTTATTTTATGAAATGCAATCGCCATGTAATTGCTTTACTTTATCACTAAGCGGTAGTGATAGTCGTAGAAGCAATAGTTGGCGAGATGACAACGATGCTTCGATGGAGATCAAGGTGTCAAGCCGGTGACGATGGTGATCATGACGGTGCTTTGGAGATGGAGATTGTCGGTGTCAAAACCGGCAGATCTCGGGTAGGGGGTCCCGAACTGTGCGTCTAAGGCGGATGGTAACAGGAGGCAGGGGACACGATGTTTTACCCAGGTTCAGGCCCTCTTGATGGAGGTAAAACCCTATGTCCTGGTTGATTATTCTTGATAATATGAGTAGTACAAGAGTTGATCTACCACGAGATCGGAGAGGCTAAACCCTAGAAGCTAGCCTATGGTATGATTGTATGTTGTCCTACAGACTAAAACCCTCCGGTTTATATAGACACCGGAGGGGGCTAGGGTTACACAAGGTCGGTTACAAAGGAGGAGATATGCATATCCGTATTGCCTAGCTTGCCTTCCACGCCAAGTAGAGTACCATCCGGACACGGGACAAAGTCTTCAATATCGTATCTTCATAGTCCAACAGTCCGGCCAAAGGATATATAGTCCGGCTGTCCGGAGACCCCCTAATCCAGGACTCCCTTAGTAGCCCCTGAACCAGGCTTCAATGACGATGAGTCCGGTGCGCAGTGTTGTCTTCGGCATTGCAAGGCGGGTTCATCCCCCGAATACATCACGGAAGAGTTTGAATACAAGGATAGTGTCCGACCCTACAAAATAAGTTCCACATACCACCATAGAGAGAATAACATTTCCACAAATCTAATCTGCTGACACGTTTTGGCAGCATGACATCACGCCACGGCCCGGTAATTATTTGAACCGTTTTTCTTTAACCAGCCCCGCACATAATGCGAGGCGGTTTCTTGACACGTCTTGTCAAAGCAGAGATTGTGCTTCCCTTATTGCGGGATTCTCATCAATACGGACGTGGGTAACCCAACCGTGCCATAAATTACGGCGCTTGGGGGATAAGCGAGTTTTACCAGGCTAGTGGGGGGCGCATAGTTTAGTCCGCCCTTATAAAGGGATAAGATCTCACCATTTTCTACCCACGCCTTCTTACTCCTTGCTCGTCCATTCTTGCGCACTCGAGCTCCAGCACCCAAGTCCACATCCTTCTCCTCAACTCTCTCCAAACATGTCCGGAGCGGGAGGCAAGTGGATGGCCTCCTCCATCACAGAGGGACACATCAAAAAGTTACATGGAGCCGGATACTTAGCCGCGGATATCGCGCACCGGCTGCCAGCCGCGGGGCATATCGTCCCTACCCCGGAACCTGACGAAAGGGTGGTTTTCCTCCCCTACTTTGTCCGCGGACTGGGGTTTCCCCTCCATCCATTCGTCTGCGGCCTCATGTTCTACTACGGACTAGACTTTCATGATCTGGCCCCGAATTTCATCCTCAACATCTTGGTGTTTATCGTCGTGTGCGAGGCTTTCCTCCGCATTCGGCCCCACTTCGGCCTGTGGCTGAAGACCTTCAATATCAAGCCGAAGGTAGTAGGCGGCCAACAAGTAGAATGCGGCGGAGCCATGGTGGGCAAAATGCCCAACGTTACATGGCTCGAGGGCTCCTTCGTGGAGACCGTAAAGGGGTGGCAATCGGGGTGGTTCTACATCACCGAGCCGCGTGACACCAATTGGGTGACGGCCCCCGAGTTTCGGTCCGGATTCCCCATGCGGCTCACTTCCTAGAAGGAGAAGGGCCTGTCTTGGGGCTCTTCGGTGGAGCTGCACAGACTCCAGAAGTGTATCCGAAACATGACAAGCAAGAAACTTAAGCTTGTCAACATAGTCCAGGTCATGCTCTTTCGCCGGATCCTCCCGTGTCAACAATGGGCTTTCAACTTATGGGAGTTCGACCCGGCCCAACACTACACTCTACGTGAGCTCTTTGACACGATGCATAAGGACGTCTGGAAGGTGCTGTTCAAAGGCGCTGGGGTCCCTCCTTCTCTTACCGAGGACCACAGGCTAAGCGCGAAGCGGCCTACGCATTCGGTAAGTTCTGTACATAGGGTATTTATTTCCCATAGCTTAAACATGTGCAAGGTCTGAGCTCCCATGCCTTTGACACGACTGGGTGGAGACATCGGAGCAGATTAATTGTCCGGCCCCTCTGCCCGAAGACCCTGCGGACGCTCTCCTGACGGAGATGCGGACTCCGCCTCCTTATGAGGTGCCGGATAAGACCAAGAAGGCCAAGGGAACCCGAAAGAGTTCCCGGTGCCAGGTGGTATTGGACTCATCGTCCGATAACTCCGAGGCGCACTTCTCCCATGAAAACGAGGAGAAGGAAGACGAATACTCTCCCCCTCCAGGCGAGGGAGACAAGAAAAGGAAGGCTGCCCCAACCGGGGAGGCCAAAGGGTCCAAGAAGGGAAGGACTCTCCTTCAGTACTATTCCACCACCACTGTCGACGGCGAAGACGAGTGGTTGCTCAGGGCCAAGCCCCTGGTGAAGTCGTAAGTATTCGGATACCAGAGTAACTCATAGCATATTTTTGCTGCACTGCTTCTCCTAACATCGAATATGATTATGCAGTCCGCCCCAAGCCCATATCGACGTATCATCGTCGGACGGTTCCTTGGACTCGTCGGACATGGATAGTGATACACTTCCAACCGCCACCTCTCCTGGCCCTACGGACAATGCCGAGGTACTGTCTCAAGGGGCACCGAGCCGGGGGGAGACAGTCCCGGAGGCGCCTCAAGGTGACCTTCCGGACTCCAGGAGCAAAGGGAGCAAGGCTCCTAGGGGCTCCAAGTTCGGCCCGCAGCCGGACACTGCACCGGAACCTCCAGTGGTTCCGGACTCGGGCAGGCGGCCCCCTTCCAAGAGGGGCAAGCCGTCTGTGCCGGTGACCTTTGTCCATCCAGAGGCACCGGACGAACTGCTGGGAGTGCTTAGCGGCGCTTCCATCGATGAAGAGCACCATACTATTATGAGTGCGGTGATCAAGAAGGTTCTGTCCGCCAAGAGCGGACTGACTGAAGCCTGTACCGGCCTTCTAACAAGCTTTGAGGTAAGTATTTAAAATATAGGAAAAATATTACCGCATAGACAGTAGCCCCTGATGCTCTGTTTAGTGTTCACAAAGAAAAGCCGAATAGAGGATCAAAAAATATCTGCAGGAGTCTAATATAAGTATGTATGTATGTGTATGCAGGCTTCGCTACTGACCCCTGCCGCACTGACTACGAGGTCGCCGCACTGAAGCAGAACTTCGAGCGGTCTGAGAAAGAGCTCGGGCTTGCCAAGAGGCAGCTCGAGGAGAACAAAGGTAAGTAATACCTTGTCTATATATATATATATAAAGAAAATGTGGTTCCGAACTAACAGGATCATCATGAATGTGCCAGGGGCCATGACTGAAGTGGCGACCCTAAAGCAAGCATTGTCCCAGGCTGAAAACAAAGCGGCCAAGGAGCGCACCGAGCGGGAAAAACAAGAGGCACGGGTGGGCAAGGTGCAGCAAGAGCTCCAGGCTCTCGTGAAGAAGCACGAAGCTTTGGAGCTTGACTCAAAGACGCGAGAGTCCGAGCTTGCCGCGGCCCTCGAGAGCACAAAGAAGGCCAAGGCTGAAGCCCAAAAGGTCCTCTAGGAGATTGAGGCGATAAGGAAGATAGCGACGGGTAAGGCATTCAATATGCAAAGCAAGCATGTGAAGGTAAATTACTTGTTACTTACCCGAGTCCGGAGCTCTCCAGGAGCATTCGCAGATTTGCCCCGCAGCGTGTCGGATGCCGCGAAGTTTTACCAGGCCGAGGAGGGGAGCTAGACGGAGAAGTTGTTCTGGTCTCAGTATACTGGGACCGAACACCCGATGCCTATGAGCGACCAGCTGAAGCAGCTGGTCGAGCTGCACAAGGCGGCCGAACAGGCCATGAGGGGCTGTATAGTCCGGATGTGGCCTGGCGACTCCCTTCCCAACAACTACTTCGACCTAGTGAGGCGGCTTGTGGATGCCTGCCCATGGCTGGAAGTTATCAAGCGGTCCATCTGTATCGAAGGTGCCCGCTGGGCTTTCGCCCGTGCGAAGGTGCACTGGGCCAAGATGGACGCTGAGAAGCTGGTGAAGGAGGGGCCGCCGCAGGGCAAGGGGCATCGCCACCCCGAAATGTATTATGAGGTGTCCTGAAGGGTGCCCATCTTGTGGCGGACGAGTGTACGAAGGATGTAATTTTTAAATGAACTTGCTCATGTGATCCTGTATTATGAAAACTTGTTCATATGCGCTATGCAACGCTTGTTTGAATTTAAAATATTACCTTCTGTGCGGCTGTTTATCAAATTTGAGAGATGGCCAGTCGTCGGCTTCTGCCCCCATGCCACGAGTGCTGGGGTGTTCTGGATAAATCTGAGCACTCTTTTCCCTTTGTTGGGTCCTTCGAGGGAGGTGCTCAGCTTAACGAACAAGGCAATTGGACTACAATGCTTTATCACTCTCACTTAGCCATAGAATTATACAATTTTAAATTTTGGCGAAGCCCCTGGTATTCGGAAGGCCGAATTCAGGGCGCTATACACACCTTAAGCCAGACAAAGCCGACTCCTCGCTCTAAGTGGCATAAGTCTTTAGGGACTCGAGACCTCTCGAACAGCGACCGACTCTTGCCTTATCATGACAGTCAGTTTTAGCTTTCTCTACTGAGGTGCTTAGCCCAGCTGAACTGGGGCACAATCGCAGTAGTTCTCCCAGTGCTACCTTAGCCGATATAGCGAAACGTAAGGTACCAAAACATGGGAGCCGGGCAAACCCAACTATTGACCCAAGACATGATTCGGAGCTGATGCATATAATGCTATAAGTTCGGGGTGTCGCACTGTCGAAAGTGTTCGGACTTATCACACCGTATTATGGGGTATGCTTAAGCCCCTGGCGTATTGCCCGTACCAGAGTGTACGGGTGTTGAATGTCATGAATGAATGAATATATATATATATATATAAGAAAGAATAGAGAATGCGGTAATAGTCTAGTGCTATGCATTGTTTATTCAAAAAGGTGCGTCGAAGTAGAATGATACAAGTAGTGCGATAAGCAAAAAGGTAGGACTATTTGACATGTCCCCTCCAAGGGCAAGCTGAGGAATGGTATTTAAAGCAGGTATTTCACTCGTTATCAGAGACCACCTGGGAGTTCCGTGGTGCGACGTAGCTTTCTGCCTCCTTGGTTGTTTCATCGTGTGTCCGGCAATCGTACTACCGGACGGGGTTTCCAGAGATTAAAGTCCTGAAAGAGAGAAAAATAACAGAGCGGGAAGCCCCTAGTGCGGTTGAGCCGCCTCTTGGGGTGTGCCGTAATCGTGCCCCCTCCCCACCTGTGCCCATGGTATTTTCAATGCGTAATGATGTACGCGTGGCACGGATTTCGCCGTTTGGCTGGTACTGGGGTGGGGGGCGCATTGCTATGCGAGCTCGGAACGTGCCAGGCGGTCTTGTTGCCGATTACTCCAGGCGCGCTTGAAGGTGTCCGGGTCTTTAATCGCCGAACTGGTGGATTGCCTTAAGAGGCTGCTTTGCGCTTTTGCTGCAAGGGCCGCAGTGTGCTCCTCCGTGCGGAGAGAGCGCTCTATGTTTCCATTGACTATGATGACCCCCCGAGGTCCTGTCATCTTGAGCTTGAGATATGCATAGTGCGGTACCGCATTGAATCTCGCAAATGCGGTTCTCCTGAGCAGTGCATGATAGCCACTGCGGAACGGGACTATATCGAAGATTAACTCCTCGCTTCGGAAGTTATCCGGGGATCCGAAGACCACTTCCAGTGTGACTGAGCCTGTTCAATGCGCCTCTACACCTGGTATTACGCCTTTAAAGGTCGTTCTTGTGGGTTTGATCCTTGAGGGGTCTATACCCATTTTGTGCACTGTGTCCTGATAAAGCAGGTTCAGGCTGCTGCCACCGTCCATAAGGACTCGAGTGAGGTAAAATCCGTCGATGATTGGGTCTAGGACCAGTGCAGATAATCTACCATGACGGATACTGGTGGGGTGGTCCCTGCGATCGAAGGTGATCGGACAGGAGGACCATGGGTTGAACTTTGGGGCGACTGGCTCCAACGCATATACGTCCCTTAACGCACGCTTCTGCTCCCTCTTGGGGATGTGGGTTGTGTATATCATGTTCATCGTCCGCACTTGTGGGGGGAACCTCTTCTGTCCTCCAGTGTTCGGCTGCCGGGGCTCTTCCTCGTCATCGCTATGTAGCCCCTTGTCTTTGTTTTCGGTGTTTAACTTGCCGGCCTGCTTGAACACCCAACATTCCCTGTTGGTGTGGTTGGCTGGCTTGTCAGGGGTGCCATGTATTTGGCACGAGCTATTGAGTATACAGTCCAAACTTGACGGGCCCGGAGTGCTTCTTTTGAATGGCTTTTTCCGCTGACCGGGTTTAGAGCCTATGAATTCGGCATTGACTGCCGTATCTTCGGTATTGTCGCTATTGACGCGGCGCTTATGTTTGTTGCGACGTGACTTGCCATTGTTATCCTTGGTATCTGAAGTACCGTGGTTCTTTGATATGTTATTACTGTGAGCCAGCCAGCTGTCTTCTCCCGCGCAAAAGCGGGTCATGAGTGTCGTGAGGGCTGCCATAGATTTCGGCTTTTCCTGGCCAAGGTGCCGGGCGAGCCACTCATCGCGGATGTTGTGCTTAAAAGCTGCTAGGGCCTCTTCATCCAGACAGTCGACGATTTGATTTTTCTTTGTCAGGAACTGTGTCCAGAATTGCCTGGCCGATTCCTCTGGCTGTTGAATTATGTGGCTCAAGTCATCGGCATCTGGTGGTCGCACATAAGTGCCCTGGAAGTTGTCGAGGAATGCGGCTTCCAGATCTTCCCAACAGCCAATGGATTCTGCTGGCAGGCTGTTGAGCCAATGCCGAGCTGGTCCTTTGAGCTTGAGTGGGAGGTATTTGATGGCGTGTAGATCGTCACCGCGGGCCATGTGGATGTGCAGGAGGAAGTCCTCGATCCATACCGCAGGATTTGTTGTGTCGTCGTATGATTCGATATTTACGGGTTTGAAACCCTCTGGGATTTGGTGATCCATTACTTCGTCCGTGAAGCATATGGGGTGTGCCGCGCCTCTGTAGTGGGCTATGTCGCGGCGCAGATCGAATGATTCTTGTCCGCTGTGTTCGGCCCAACCGGATTTACTTTTACTGTATCCGGCGTGACGGTTATCGTCTTGCGTAGTGGCGTGCCCTCGTGATCCGTAGATCGATCTTGCATGTTTTGCTTCGTCCTCCAATACGTCTCGCAGGTCTAGCATGTTTCCCCGTGCCTTGTCATTTTTATTTGAGTGGCGTCGGGGTGCGGGCTGAGTTTTTGGCTGAAATGCCTCTCTATCGCGGCCACGAGGTGGCTGATCAGCCGCGTCATATGCTGTAGATGTAGGTTTTAATGCTTCCTCCTCCAGTCAGGGTAGCAACCTGCGCTTTGGGTAACTCTTGGAGGGGGGCTTGAGTTCATATTCCTCGGCCGCAAGGACTTCAATCCATCTATCAGCTAGCAAATCTTGATCAGCTTGAAGCTGCTGCTGCTTTTTCTTAAGGCTATTTTCCGTGGCTATAAGCCTGCGCTTGAAGCGCTCTTGTTCGGCGGGATCCTCCGGCACGACAAATTCGTCATCATCGAGGCTTGCCTCGTCATCGGAGGGAGGCATGCAATTATCATCCTCCGCCTCTCCATCTGCCGCTCTCTCGGGAGGGCTGGCTTCTCCATCCTCCTGCTCTAAATCTTGCTGGAGGGGATTGTTGTCCTCTTCGGCACTGTCCGGAGTGCTATTATCTCCTGTGTCGGTGTCACCGCTTTTGCTTTGGCGGGACTTAGAGTGGCGCCGCTGACATCATCACTTGGGTTGTTTCTTGGAGGGGTCACCCTCCGCTGTATCGTCGCCATTGCCTTCTTTGGGTGTGTCCACCATGTATATATCGTATGATGAGGTGGCTGTACAGTGCCCTGTGGGCAGTGGTTCTTCTTCGTCTCCCGTATCATTGTCCATACCGTCTATATCTTCGGAGTCGAAGTCGAGCATGTCGGTCAAATTGTCGACAGTGGCTACTAAGTGGGTGGTGGGTGGGCGGCGAATTTCTTTATCGTCCGCACCCCAGTCCTACCGAACATAGTTCGGCCAGGACTCTCCTGACAGAGAGAGAGAGACCTTAGTGAGTTGAGTATGTCGCCAAAGGGCGAGTGCTGAAAGATATCCGCGGAGGTGAACTCCATGATCGGTGCCCAGTCGGATTCGATAGGCATGGGCACAGGTGGTTCGGAGTCCGTGGCCGGGGAAGAATCCGGTAGTTCGGCGTCACGGCTCCCGTGAAGGGTAAGTTCGATACTTGGACGATCGCCGATGAGAATGTGGCCTCCGTGGAGGGGTCTATCCACCCGTCCATGGATGGCGCAATTGGCTCCGAATTGAGGGTCAGAGCGGTTGCCGGTGCGTTCTCCTGAACACTGTCCGATGGTAGAGCTAAATCATGCTCATCGTGACCGTGCGGCGCACTCGGCGGGGGCTCGAATCCGTCGAAGATCAAGTCTCCGCGGATGTCGACCGTGTAGTTTAAGCTTCCAAACCTGACCTGGTGGCCAGGGGCGTAACTCTCGATCTGCTCCAGATGGCCAAGTGAGTTGGCCCGCAGTGCGAAGCCGCCGAATACAAAGATCTGTCTGGGGAGAAAAGTCTCACCCTGGACTGCATCGCGATCGATGATCGAAGGAGCCATCAAGCCTAACGGCGACGACACAGAGGAACTCTCAATGAAAGCACCAACGTCGGTGTCAAAACCAGCGGATCTCGGGTAGGGTTTTACCTCCATCAAGAGGGCCCGAACCTGGGTAAAACATCGTGTCCCCTGCCTCCTGTTACCATCCGCCTTAGACACACAGTTCGGGACCCCCTACCCGAGATCCGCCTGTTTTGACACCGACAGAGATCAAAGGCACAAGATGATGATGGCCATATAATATCACTTATATTGATTGCATGTGATGTTTATCCCTTATGCATCTTATTTTGCTTAGTTCGACAGTAGCATTATAAGATGATCTCTCACTAAATTTCAAGGTATAAGTGTTCTCCCTAAGTATGCACCGTTGCGACAGTTCATCATGGTGATACACCATGTGATGATCGGGTGTGATAAGCTCTACATTCACATACAATGGGTGCAAGCCAGTTTCGCACATGCAGAATACTCAGGTTAAACTTGACGAGCCTAGCATATGCAGATATGGCCTCGGTACACTAAGACCGAACGGTCGAGCGTGAATCATATAGTAGATATGATCAACATAGTGATGTTCACCATTGAAAACTACTCCATCTCACGTGATGATCGGACATGGTTTAGTTGATATGGATCACGTGATCACTTAGATGATTAGAGAGATGTCTATCTAAGTGGGAGTTCTTAAGTAATTTGATTAATTGAACTTTAATTTATCATGAATTTAGTACCTGGTAGTATTTTGCTTGTCTATGTTGTTGTAGATAGATGTCCTGTGATGTTGTTCCGTTGAATTTTAATGCGTTCCTAGAGAAAGCTAAGTTGAAAGATGATGGTAGCAACTACACAGACTCGGTCCGTAACTTGAGGATTATCCTCATTCTGCACAGAAGAATTACATCCTGGAAGCACCGCTAGGTGACAAACCTGATGCAGGAGCAACACCAGATGTTGTGAACACCTGGCAGAGCAAAGCTGATGACTACTTGATAGTTCAGTGTGCCATGCTTTATGGCTTAGAACCGGGACTTCAACAATGTTTTGAACGTCATGGAGCATATGAGATGTTCCAGGAGTTGAAGTTAATATTTCAAGCAAATGCTTGGATATAGAGATATGAAGTCTCCAATAAGTTCTACAGCTGCAAGATGGAGGAGAATAGTTCTTTCAGTGAACATATACTCAGAATGTCTGGGTACCACAACCACTTGACTCAACTGGGAGTTAATCTTCCTGATGATAGTGTCATTGAAAGTGTTCTTCAATCACTACCACCAAGCTACAAGAGCTTCATGATGAACTATAATATGCAAGGGATGGATAAGACGATTCCTGAGCTATTCGCAATACTAAAGGCTGTGGAGGTAGAAATCAAGAAGGAGCATCAAGTGTTGATGGTCAACAAGACCACCAGTTTCAAGAAAAAGGGTAAAGGGATGGAGGGGAACTTCAAGAAGAACAACAAGCCAATTGCTGCTCAAGTGAAGAAACCCAAGTCTGGACCTAAGCCTGAGACTGAGTGCTTCTACTGCAAAGGAACTGGTCACTGGAAGCGGAACTGCCCCAAGTACTTGGCAGAGAAGAAGGATGGAAAAGTGAAAGGTATATTTGATATACATGTTATTGATGTGTACCTTACTAATGCTCGCAGTAGTGGTATTTGATACTGGTTCAGTTGCTAACATTTGAAACTCGAAATAGGGGCTACGGATTAAGCGAAGATTGGCTAAGTACGAGGTGACGATGCGCGTGGGAAATGGTTCCAAAGTCGATGTGATCACCATCGGCACGCTATCTCTACATCTACCTCCAGGATTAGTGTTAGACCTAAATAATTGTTATTTGGTGCCAGCGTTGAGCATGAACAATATATCTGGATCTTGTTTGATGTGAGACGGTTATTCATTTAAATTAGTGAATAATGGTTGTTATATTTATATGAGTAATATCTTTTATGGTCATGCACCCTTGATGAGTGGTCTATTTTTACTAAATCTTGATAGTACTGATACACATGATCATAGTATTGAAGCCAGAAGATGCAGAGTTGATAATGATAGTGCAACTTATTTGTGGCACTACCGTTTAGGTCATATTGGTGTAAAGCGCATGAAGAATCTCTATTCTGATGGACTTCTGGAATCACTTGATTATGAATCACTTGGTACTTACGAACCATGCCTCATAGGCTAGATGACTAAAACTCCATTCTCTGGAACAATGGAGCGAGCAACAGAGTTATTGGAAATCATACATACTGATGTATGTGGTCCAATGAACATTGAAGCTCACGACGGATATCGTTATTTTCTCACCTTCACAGATGATTTGAGCAGATATGGGTATATCTACTTAATGAAACATAAGTCTGAAACATTTGAAAAGTTCAAAGAACTTCATAGTGAAGTGGAAAATCATCGTAACAAGAAAATCAAATGTCTGTGATCTGAACGTGGAGGTGAATATTTGAGTTATGAGTTTGGATTTCATTTGAAACAATGCGGAATAGTTTCGCAACTCACGCCACCTGGAACACCACAACGTAATGGTGTGTCCGAACGTTGTAACCGCACTTTATTAGATATGGTGCGATCTTTGATGTCTCTCACTGATTTACCGCTATCGTGGGGTTATGCTTTAGAGACAGCTGCATTCACGTTAAATATGGCACCATCTAAATCCGTTGAGATGACACCTTATGAACTGTGGTTTGGCAAGAAACCCAAGTTGTCGTTTCTTAAAGTTTGGGGCTGCGATGCTTATGTGAAAAAGCTTCAACCTGATAAGCTCGAACCCTAATCGGAGAAATGTGTCTTCACAGGATACACAAAGGAGACTGTTGGGTACACCTTCTATCACAGATCCGAAGGCAAGATATTCGTTGCTAAGAATGGATCCTTTCTGGAGAAGGAGTTTCTCTCGAAAGAAGTGAGTGGGAGGAAAGTAGAACTTCATGAGGTAATTGTACCTTCTCCCTTATTGGAATGTAGTTCATCACTGAAATCAGTTCCAGTGATTCCTACACCATTAAGTGAGGAAGCTAATGATGATGATCATGAAACTTCTGATCAAGTTACTACCAAACCTCATAGGTCAACCAGAGTAAGATCCGCACCAAAGTGGTACGGTAATCTTGTTCTGGAAGTCATGTTACTTGACCATGACGAACCTATGAACTATGAGGAAGCGATGATGAGCCCAGATTCCGCAAAATGGCTTGAGGCCATGATGAGATGGGATCCATGTATGAGAACAAAGTATGGACTTTGGTTGACTTGCCCGATGATCGGCGGGCCATAGAGAATAAATGGATCTTCAAGAAGAATACTGACACTGATGGTAATATTACTGTCTACAAAGCTCGACTTGTTGCAAAAGGTTTTCGACAAGTTCAAGGAGTTGACTACGATGAGACCTTCTCACCCGTAGCGATGCTTAAGTCTGTCCGAATCATGTTAGCAATTGCCGCATTTTATGATTATGAAATTTGGCAAATGGATGTCAAAACTGCATTCCTTAATGGATATCTTAAAGAAGAGATGTATATGATGCAACCAGAAGGTTTTATCGATCCAAAAGGTGCTAACAAAGTGTGCAAGCTCCATCGATCTATTTATGGACTGGTGCAAGCCTCTCGGAGTTGGAATATACGCGTTGATAGTGTGATCAAAGCATATGGTTTTATACACAATTTTGGAGAATACTGTATTTACAAGAAAGTGAGTGGGAGCTCCGTAGCATTTATGATATTATATGTAGATGACATATTGTTGATCGGAAATGATACTGAATTTCTGAATAGCATAAAAGGATACTTGAATAAGAATTTTTCAATGAAAGACCTCGGTGAAGCTGCTTATATATTGGGCATCAAGATCTATAGAGATAGATCAAGACGCTTAATTGGACTTTCACAAAGCACATACCTTGATAAAGTTTTGAAGAAGTTCAAAATGGATCAGGCAAAGAAAGGGTTCTTTCCTGTATTACAAGGTGTGAAGTTGAGTCAGACTCAATGCCTGACCGCTGCAGAGATAGAAGCAAATGAAAGGTGTTCCCTATGCTTCAGCCATAGGCTCTATCATGTATGCAATGCCGTGTACCAGACCTGATGTGTGCCTTGCTATCAGTTTAGCAGGGAGGTACCAAAGTAATCCAGGAGTGGATCACTGGACAGCGGTCAAGAATATCATGAAATACTTGAAAAGGACTAAGGATATGTTTCTCGTATATGGAGGCGGCAAAGAGCTCGTCTTAAACGGATACGTCGATGCAAGCTTTGACACTGGTCCGGATGACTCTAAGTCACAAACCGGATACGTATTTTTATTAAATGGTGGAGCTATCAGTTGGTGCAGTTCCAAGCAGAGCGTCATGGCGGGATCAACGTGTGGAGCATAATACATAGCTGCTTCAGAAGCAGCAAATGAAGGAGTCTGGATGAAGGAGTTCATATCCGATCTAGGTGTCATACCTAGTGCATCGGGTCCAATGAAAATCTTTTGTGACAATACTGGTGCAATTGCCTTGGCAAAGGAATCCAGATTTCACAAGAGAACCAAGCAGATCAAGAGACGCTTCAATTCCATCCGCGATCAAGTCAAGGAGGGAGACATAGAGATTTGCAAGATACACACGAATCTGAATGTTGCAGACCCGTTGACTAAGCCTCTCCCATGAGGAAAACATGATCAGCACCAAGACTCCATTGGTGTTCGAATCATTACAATGTAATCTAGATTATTGACTCTAGTGCAAGTGGGAGACTGAAGGAAATATGCCCTAGAGGCAATAATAAAGTTGTTATTTATATTTCCTTATATCATGATAAATATTTATTACTCATGCTAGAATTGTATTAACCGGAAACTTAGTACATGTGTGAATACATAGACAAACAGAGTGTCACTAGTTTTCCTCTACTTGACTAGCTCATTGAATCAATGATGGTTGTGTTTCCTAACCATAGACATGAGTTTTCATTTGATTAAGATGATCACATCATTAGAGAATGATGTGATTGACTTGACCCATCTGTTAACTTAGCAAGATGATCGTTTAGTTTGTTGCTATTGCTTTCTCCATAACTTATACATGTTCCTATGACTATGAGATCATGCAACTCCCGAGTACCAGAGGAACACTTTGTGTGCTACCAAACGTCACAACGTAACTGGGTGATTATAAAGGTGCTCTATAGGTGTCTTCGATGGTGTTTGTTGAGTTCACATAGATCGAGATTAGGATTTGTCACTCCGATTGTCGGAGAGGTATCTCTGGGCCCTCTTGGTAATGCACATCAATATAAGCCTTACAAGCAATGTAGCTAATGAGTTAGTTATGGGATGTAGCATTACGGAATGAGTAAAGAGACTTGCTGGTAACGAGATTGAACTAGGTATTGAGATACCGACGATCGAATCTCGGGCAAGTAACATACCGATGACAAAGGGAACAACGTATATTGTTATGCGGTTTGACCAATAAAGATCTTCGCAGAATATGTAGGAACCAGTATGAGCATATGAGCATCTAGGTTCCGCTATTGGTTATTGACCAGAGATGCGTCTCGGTCATGTCTCCATAGTTCTCGAACCTGTAGGGTCCGCACAATTAACGTTCGGTGATGATCGATATTATGAGTTTATGTGTTTTGATGTACCGAAGGTAGTTCAGAGTCCCGGATATGATCACGGACATGATGAGGAGTCTTGAAATGGTTGAGACATAAAGATCGATATATTGGATGACTATATTTCGACGTCAGAATGGTTCCGGGGTAGTTCGGGCATATACCGGAGCACCGGGAGGTTACCGGAACCCCCCGGGAGGTATATGGGCCTTATTGGGCCATAGTGGGAGAGAAGAGAGGGAGGCCTAGGAGGGGGCACGCCCCCCTCAAGCCCAATCCGAAATGGGTGGGCCCCCCCCCCTTTCTTTCCCCCTCTCCCCCCCTTCCTTCCACTCCTAGTCCAACTAGGGAAGGGGGTATCCTACTCCCGGTGGGAGTAGGACTCCCCATAGGGCGCGCCATAGGAGGGCGGCCTTCCCCCTCCTCCACTCCTTTATATACGGGGGAAGGGGGCACCCCATAGACACACAAGTTGATCATTGATCTTTTAGCCGTGTGCGGTGCCCCCCTCCACCATAATCCACCTCGGTCATATCGTAGTGGTGCTTAGGCGAAGCCCTGTTCTGGTAACATCATCATCACCGTCATCACGCCATCGTGCTGACGAAGATCTCCCTCGACACTCTGCTGGATTGTGAGTTCATGGGATGTCACCGAGCCGAACGTGTGCAGATCGCGGAGGTGCCGTAACTTCGGTACTAGGATCGGTCGATCGTGAAGACGGAGGACTACATCAACCGCGTTGTCATAATGCTTCCACTTACGGTCTACGAGAGTTCGTAGACAACACTCTGCCCTCTCGTTGCTATGCATCACCATGATCTCGCGTGTGCGTAGGATTTTTCTTTTTGAAATTACTACTTTCCCCAACACCAAGCACATCAAGAGACGCTTCAATTCCATCCGCGATCAAGTCAAGGAGGGAGACATAGAGATTTGCAAGATACATACGGATCTGAATGTTGCAGACCCATTGACTAAGCCTCTCTCACAAGCAACATGATCAGCACCAAGACTCCATGGGTGTTAGAACCATTACTGTGTAATCTAGATTATTGACTCTAGTGCAAGTGGGAGACTGAAGGAAATATGCCCTAGAGGAAATAATAAAGTTGTTATTTATATTTCCTTATATCATGAAAAATGTTTATTATTCATGCTAGAATTGTATTAACCGGAAACTTAGTACATGTGTGAATACATAGACAAACAGACTGTCCCTAGTATGCCTCTACTTGACTAGCTCGTTAATCAAAAATGGTTAAGTTTCCTAGCCATGGAAATGTGTTGTCATTTTATGAACGGGATCACATCATTAGAGAATGATGTGATGGACTAGACCCATCCGTTAGCTTAGCACTATGATCCTTTAGTTTATTGCTATTGCTTTCTTCATGACTTATACATGTTCCTATGACTATAAGGTTATGCAACTCCCGAATACCGGAGGAACACCTTGTGTGCTATCAAACGTCACAAGATAAATGGGTGATTATAAAGATGCTCTACAGGTGTCTTAGTCAATGGTTCCGCTATTGGTTATTGACCGGAGATGAGTCTCAGTCATGTCTACATAGTTCTCGAACCCGTAGGGTCCGCACGCTTAACATTCGATGATGATATGTATTATGAGTTATGTGATTTGATCTACCGAAGGTTGTTCGGAGTCCCGGATGTGATCATGGACATGACAAGGAGTCTCGAAATGGTCGAGACATAAAGATTCATATATTGGAAGGCTACACTCAGACACCAGAATGGTTTGGGTTGTTTCGGATAAGTTTCGCGGTACCGGGGGTTACTTAACGCTTCTGCTTTCGG
The DNA here is from genome assembly GCF_018294505.1 of Triticum aestivum. Lineage (NCBI taxonomy): Eukaryota > Viridiplantae > Streptophyta > Magnoliopsida > Poales > Poaceae > Triticum > Triticum aestivum. The sequence continues at coordinate 213,491,643 of NC_057809.1, forward strand.
TCTACGAGGGTACGTCACCGAGCTGAACGTGTGCAGATCACAGAGGTGCCCTGCGTTCGGTACTTGATCGGTTGGATCGTGAAGACGTTCGACTACATCAACCATGTTACTTAACGCTTCCGCTTTCGGTCTACGAGGGTACGTAGACACACTCTCCCCTCTCGTTGCTATGCATCTCCTAGATAGATCATGCGCGATCGTAGGAAAATTTTAGAAATACTATGTTCCCCAACAATCTCATCTTCTTCTCCGTCCTGATGCAATGAGGGAGGTGCCGCTGAATGCCATCCGGCATCCATATGACAGCACAACGATGTAGGTGGCAGCCGCCCAGTAGGCCGACTTGGAGGAGGCGGCGACCCTCGCTTGGGACCCGGAGACGGCCAATGTCGAGGTCGACGAGACGCGCCATACGGATGTGTTTCTGTTATCCTGATCCCTTGCGAGATTGATTGGGGGGCGACGCGGGGGATTTGACGTACGCTGATGGTACAACGCCGTCGAGGGGAGGAGACGGGGACGTGGCCGGGGCCGGGTCGTCACACGCACCGGCACCAGCTAGTCGGCCGCATGGGAAAGAAGACGTGGCGCCGAGGGAGCCGGCCGCCAAGAGCACAGGGACCCGGCCGCCTGCGGCAAGCCGCCTGCCAAGAAGAGGTGTTGCGCTATCTCGGTGGTGATGGCGAGGCCAACCATTCCGTGGGTGGTCGGGTATGTTTTCTTGCTGACTTCGGCGAGCTGTCGAGCCGTTTTCTCGATGTGCTTATTCTGTCGTGATCCAGGTCACCGATGGCGTTGGCGCTGGCAGCGACAGATGCCGCATCTGGGGGCGGCTTTGCGTTTCGGAGAACCCAGAGCAGCGCCATTGACCTGGATGAGGAGGTGCCCGACAGGGACCTCGCCCCGAACCCAGAAGACACAGGGCCCAGGCTTGGGACGTGGAGGAGATGGAGGCAGTGTCGGCCCAGGCTTGGGCCAGGGCCGCGACGGCGAGAGAGTGGGCCATCGGGGAGCCGGCGTGGCCGGAGATGCCGGCGGGCGCGGAGCCAGCGAGAACGGTTTTTGTGCCGCCGTCGGAGGAGCGCGGCCCAGATGGCCGGACTGAGATGGTGGTGGACGAGCGGGAGGTCATGTTGATCGGGGACGACACCCCGCCGCGGACCGGCGAGGTCGAGCGGTTGGAGGTGGAGGGAGGAGGAGGCGGGGCCGCCTCGGAGGAGACGTTGTAGGCGACAATGGATGGGGCGCCGCAGGCGCTGATGGATGGGGCACCGCAGGTGACGACGGACACGGTGCCACAGGCGACACCGGCCGGCGCGCCGGAGTCGAGGCCTGCCGTGGAGGAGACGACGAGCGGCGAACACGCCATGGTGGTCAGGCAACCACCAGCGGCGCCAGGAGGCCGTCTCGCCGCCGGGTCACAGCAGATCCAGGCCGGGCGCAGCCAACCCGTTTTTGGGCCCATGACGCAGGAGGAGGCCGCCATGGCCGCTGTTAGCCAGCGTCTCCGCGGGCGCATAGAGAGGGTTCAGGCCTTCGCTTAGGCTGAAGCGGAGCGGGCACGGGAGCTGGAGCTCGCCGTGTTGGCAAGTTTTCCTTCCTATGTTTGCTTTCTTACAGCTAGTCAGTGGGAGCGCGTCAGCGCACTTACTAGGTGTGCCCCCCCCCCCCCGAGATTCAGCCAACTACATAGTAGTTGGGTCGAATCTTAAAATGCTTTGTCTTGTGTTGATTGTTGTTCTCTTGCAGCAAATGGTTGCTTACTGGGTCGGCGTCTACAACCGGCTCATGGACAAGCACTAGCAGCTCATGGCGCGACTCGTCGTCACAGAGGAGGCGCTCCGCCTGGCCGAAGGTGAGTTTTTGCATGCTCTTAGTGGGGGCGTGCTAGCGCACCCACTGGCTGTAGGCCCTGAGATTCGGGCCAACTATGTAGTAGTTGGGTCGAATCTTAAAGTATTCTCTGACTTTGTCTTGACTCTGAATCTTTGTTGTGTAGCTGCCGCAGCCGAGGTGTCGGCTTGGCGAACCTAGATGGTCCGAGCCGGTCATTAGCGTGACCTAGCCGTGGCCTACGCTGGTCGGCTGCGGGTTGAGGCGGGGGAGCTAAAGGCGGAGGTGGCAGAGGCCCAGCGGGCGCTCGTCGAAGCAGGTCCGCTGCATGAGCAGCTGGACGGTGGCAAGAGCCGGTTAAAGGCCGAAGTGGAGCACCTGACGGCGGAGGCGGACAAGGAGGCGAAGGCCCAGCGAGCGCTTGTCAAAGCCGGCGAGCAGCGTGACTGGCTGGCCGATGACAAGGGCCATCTCCAGGCTGAGGTGGAGTGCCTTAAGGCGGCGGAGGCCCACCAGGCAGAGCTCCTCCGCCTCAAGGAGGAGCATGGGCAGGCGGCCGCTACCAAGGACGCCGAGCTGGAGAAGGCGCTTGAGGCGCTCGACCGTGCCAGCAACCTGGAGCGGCATGGTATGTTGCTTGAAGCGTAGCACCTAGATGAGGCCTTCACGAGTAAGTGCTTCCTTTTGACTTTGTCGGGCTATGAAGCCGGCTTTTTATTTTTGTTGCTGACTGTCTTCCTCTTCTTCTTAACAAGGTGTCGGTGTCAAAACCGGCGGATCTCGGGTAGGGGGTCCCAAACTATGCGTCTAAGGTTGATGGTAACAGGAGACAGGGGACACAATGTTTACCCAGGTTCGGGCCCACTCTATGGAGGTAATACCCTACTTCCTGCTTGATTGATCTTGATGAATATGGGTATTACAAGAGTTGATCTACCACGAGATCGTAATGGCTAAACCCTAAAAGTCTAGCTTGACTATGATTATTCGGAGGAGTCTACGGACCTAGCCCTCTGGTTTATATAGACACAGGAGGGATCTTGGGTTACATAAGGTTGGTTACAGATAAATGAATCTTAATATTTGATCGCCAAGATTGCCATCCACTCTAAGGAGAGTCCCATCCGGACATGGGAAGAGTCTTCGGTCTTCGTATCTTCACGGCCCATCAGTCTGGCCCATATCCAATAGGTCGGACGCCCGAGGACCCCTTAGTCCAGGACTCCCTCAGTAGCCCTTGAACCAGGCTTCGATGACGAGGTGTCCGGCGCGTAGATTGTCTTCGGCATTGCAAGGCGGGTTCCCCTTTCTGAATACTCCAAGATAGTCTTCGAATGAAACGAACGTGTCCAAATCTGCAACACAAGTACCACACACACAGCTGTAGAGAATATAATATTTCATGAGTCCCATCTGCTGACAACTTTTTGCAAGATGACATCACGTCAGTCTGGTCATTATATCGAACCATTTTTGTCTGTCGTTCCGCGTTTCGAGATGTGGTTTCCATTGGCACGTCTTGTCAAAGCAGAGATCGTGTCCCCTTATCATGGGATTCTCATCAATACGGGCGTGGGTAATCCAACCGTGCCATTTGCACAGCCCTTGGGAATAGGCGAGTTTTAGGGTGAGTGGGGAGGTGTTCGATATTCACTGCCCTTATAAGGAGATAAGGACTCCCTTTCTTCACCCACGCCTTCTCTCTTCCTCTGCCCTTCTATTCTTAACCTCCAGCGCCCAAGTTCTCATCTTCCCCCATTCGAGCAAGCACTCAACCATGTCCGGATCCGGAGGACAAGGCAAGTGGATGGCCTCCTCTGTCAAGGAGAAGGATATTACTAAGCTTTGGGCGGCCAGGTATCTGGCGAAGGAAATCGCCCACCATCTTCCAGCCAAGGGGCAAGTCATCCCTACACCTAAGCCCAATGAGAGGGTGGTATTCATCACACATTTCATCCGCGGGCTAGGGTTTCCACTCCACACTTTCGTCCGTGGGTTGATGTTCTATTACGGGCTAGACTTCCATGGTCTAGCCTCGAACTCTTTCCTCAACATCTCGGTGTTCATTGTCGTTTGTGAGGCCTTCCTCTGCATCCAACCCCACTTCGGGTTATGGCTCAAGGTCTTCAACGTGAAGCCGAAGGTGGTGGATGGCCAGCACGCGGAGTGCGGAGGCGCCATGGTGAGCAAGCTGACCAAAGTCTCCTGGCCCAAAGGTACTTTCGTGGAGACTGTCAAGGAGTGGCAGAAACTGTGGTTCTACATCACAAAACCCCGTGGTGCCACCTGGGCCGCGGCTGCCGAATTCAACTCTGGAGCTCCAATGCGGCTCACCTCCTGGATTGAGAAGAGCCCGAATTGGTCTTCGTCAGACAAGCTGATAGCACTGCAAACACGCATTCAAAGCATGGTGGATAAAAACATTAATCTCGCCGACGTAATCCAAGTGATGCTAGTTTGCCGGATCCTCCCATGCCAAAGCCGAAGCCGCCCTTTATGGGAATTCAACCCGAAGAAGCACCAAACTCTGGAAAGGCTCTTCGGAACCACCCACGAAGACGCCTGGAAGTTGCTCTTCAAAGGCAACGAGACGCCGCCGGCCATAGATTCGGACCGCGAGCACGACATTACCCACCCCGCCAATGAGGTAAGCCTTTAACACATCCTCTACTTGCTTGTTTCAAGGAGGATATCTGAACTTTTATTATCATTGCTTCTTCAGGAATGGAAGGAGAGGGCGAAGCGGATTCGGTGTCTGCCTCCGCTACCCGAGGAACCAATCATCCCGTGCCTGGCGAAGATGCTGGTACCAGCGCCGGAGAAGAAGGCCAAGAAGAAGGCCAAGGGGGTCCGGAGTGGCCCCCACCGCAAGGGCGCTTCGAACATGACGTCCGAAGATAAGACCCGCTCCTCCGCTGCTGAAGACGAGGAGGAGGAGGAGGAGGAGGAGGAGGAGAGCGACTCTCCCCCTAATGGGGGGAGGAAGAAGAGGGAGGCCTCCACAAATCTGGAGGCGGAGGCGCCCAAGAGGGGAAAAGGCCCCCTTGTGGATAACTCCGCATGGGACGTCGACAGCAGCCCAGAGCGAAGCCCCGGACCAAGCCCCTGGCTGCATCTTGAGTACTAAGAACCCGCACTTGTCTATTTATCTGGCATCTCCACTTTACGGTATTAATATGGTTAATCATGTTATTCTAGTCCGGCCCACGACAGCTGCCAGCGATCCTCATCAAGAGGCTCGTTGGATTCAAAGGCAATGGCCAGCGAGACACCGTCGGCCGCTTACTCTCCCAAGGCCAAGGGAGACAACGAGGTGCTATCCCAAAGGACCTTCCCAGGCCGGGGAGAGGTTCAGGAGGCCGTCATGGTGGCGTCGGAGGGCGAAACCTCGGCCGCCGGACACATGGGGGAACAGACCGCCATGGAGACTGATGATGGGGGCCATGCTTAGTTCAGCCCCCATCCGAGCACGGATCCAGAGACCCATACGGCCCCGGAGTCTGACAAGCAGCCTCCTTCAAGAGAAGGAGGAATGCCCGTCCCGCCGGTGACCTCTGTCCAACCAGAGGTGTCAGATAATCTATTGGAAGCGCTACAGGGCGCTTCCATTATGGAAGAACACCGTATCCTTATGGGTATAGTGATTGATAAGGTTCAGTCCATCAAGAGCGGACTGACCGAAGCCTGCAACGGCCTACTGACAGGTTTTGAGGTAAGCGGCGTAACAGGGAAAATCTCAATATAGACAGTAGCCCCTGAGACACTGTCCGGTGTTCGGAAAGAAAAGCCGGACAGAGGATCAATTAAATTTCGTAGGAAACTAACTAAAAATATGTCTGGTGTGAATAAGCAGGTGTCGTTGCTGGCCGCGACCTCACATACTGTCGAAGTCTCCGGACTAAAGCAGAGACTGGAGCGGGCCGAGGAGGAGCTCGGCCAAGCGAGGAAGTAGCTGGAAGACCAGTAAGGTATGTAATGACTCGCTGTATATTCAGAAAGAAGAAATGACGTATATTGACCGTAGTGTCATGATATGTGTAGGAATGACGACCGAGGTCGAGGCCCTTAAAAAGGCCCTGGCCGAAGCCGAGGGGAGAGCTGTCAAGGAGCAGGCCGCTTGTAAGAAGCTTAAGGCCCGACTGAATGAGGTCCAGCAAGAGCTCCAGGATGCTGTGAAGAAGTATGAGACCTTGGAGGGCGATGTTTCGGCTCGAGAGGCCGAACTCGCAAAGGCTCATCAAAGCGCGGAAGCAGCCTGGGTTGAAGCCCAGGGTGCCCTCCAGGAGATCCAGGAGGCCAAGAAGATCGCGTCGGGTAAGGCATTTAGTATGCAAAGCAAGTATGTGAAGAATAAGTATTTCTTACTAACCCGGATTCGGAGTTCTCTAGGGGCGTTTGTAGATCTGCCGCGCAGTGTGTCCGACGCTGCGGAGTTCTTTCGAGCCGAAGAAGGGAGCTCAACGGAGAAACTATTCTGGTCACAATACCTTGCGCCAGAGCATCCAGTGCCCTTCACCGATCAGCTAAAACAGCTGGTCGAGCTGCATAGGGTGGCCGAACTGGCCATGAAGGATTTGATAATCCGGCTATGGCCTGCTGAAGCTATGCCTGGCAGCTACTTCGGGCTCGTGAAGCAGCAGGTGAATGCTTGTCCTCGGCTGGACGTCGTCAAGCGATCGTCCTGCATTGAAAGTGCGCGCATGGCCTTCGCCCGCGTCAAGGTGTGGTGGGAGAAGATGGACACCGTCAAGCTGATGACTGAGGGGCCCCTAGAGGGCAAGGAGCACCACATGCCCGAGCGGTATTTTGCAGATATCCTGGAGGGGTCTCGCATTGTAGCAACGGAATGTGCGCAAGACATTATTTTCGAACGAATACATTCGTGTTGTCTTTGCCTTGTATTATGAAACAAAATAGTTATGTAATATAATGTTTTGCTATTTAAAGAATTTCTCCTGCTGTGTGGTCGTGTTATGAGAAACCTGAGAGTTGGCCAGTCGTCTGCTTCTGCCCCCATGTAGGAAATATGGGGTGTTCGGGATGTAATCTAAACACTCTTGATCCAATTGTTTGGTCCTTGAAGGAGGTGTTTAGCACGACGAACCGGGCAATCGGACTATGCGGCTTTAACACCCTCACTTAGCCATAGGAGTTTGACAATAGAAATATAGGCGAGCCCCTAGTATCTGAACTAGGATGATGTAAACACTTGATTGGGTAAGTACCAATCCCTTGCGTAATGCAGAAAAATCTCTAAGGATTTGAGACCTCCGAAGAGCTGACCGGCTCTCGCCGCATCATGACAGTCAGTTTTCGGCTTTCTCTACTAAGGTACTCATCCGGGTAAACCAGGGCACAATCGCAGTAGTTCTCCCTTTACTACCCTAGTCGATATAGCGGAACGTAAGGTAGTAAGCACAGGAGCCGGGCAACCCAACTATTGACTAGAGACATGATTCGGAGCCAATGCATATAGTGCTAAATTCAGGGTGTCGAACTATACTGTAGAAGTGTTTGGACTTTTGTTGCCATGTTGTGGGGTGCTATGAAGCCCCTGGCAAATTGAAACATACCAGAGTGTACAGGTGTTATTTGATAAAGTTATCAAAAAAAGAAAAGGGAGAAAATGTTGTAAGCTAGAGCCGTAAAATTTCAGCCGCAAACTGTTTCCATTATAATTTCATTTGGTGCATTGAAGCACATTTATACAAGTAGTGCAATAAGCAGAAGGCTATGTACTATGTCTTAACCAAGGGAGAGATGCGTGTGGGTCCTGAAAACAGGTAAAGGGTTCATTAAAGAAACAACCTAAAAATTCCCCAGTATGTCCATGCTTCTTGTCGTCTTGGTGTTTTTATCCTTCGAAAAGAATCGATGGTCGAGCCATCAGGAAAGGCCTGTGAAAAAGAAACCTGAAAAAAAGAGAAAAAGGAAACAGTGAAAGTGTGTGTGTCCGGGGCGGTTGAGCCGTATTGCGGATCACAAGCTGGTTATGCCTCCATCCGTGCCCATGGTATTTTTAGTGCGTAGTTATGTACGCGCGGTACAATTGCTGCCACTTGGTCGGGACTGGGACGGGGGCCAAATTGCTAGTCGAGCTCTTAACGAGCCGAGCTGTCCTGCTACAGAATGGTCCGGACTCTCTTGACAGTGTCTGGGGAATCGGCCGCCGAATTAAGGTTCTGCTTAAAAAGGCTGCTTTGTACTTCTGCCGCTAAGGCAGCGGTGTGCTCCTCGGTGCGCAGGGAGCGTTCTGTGTTTCCATTAACTGTTATGATGCCTCGTGGTCCAGGCATCTTGAGCTTAAGATAAGTGTAGTGTGGCACCGCATTGAATCGAGCAAATGCGGTTCGTCCGAGCAGTGCATGGTAGCCACTGCGAAAGGGGACGATATCGAAGATTAAATCCTCGCTTTGGAAATTGTCCGGAGATCCGAAGACAACCTCTAGTGTGATTGAGCCCATACAGTGGGCCTCTACACCTGGTATGACTTCTTTAAAGGTAGTTTTTGTGGGCTTGATCCGTGATGGATTAATGCCCATTTTGCGCACTGTATCCTGATAAAGCAAGTTGAGGCTGCTGCCACCGTCCATCAGGACCCTCGTCAGGTGGAACCCGTCGATTATTGGGTCCAAGACCAATGTGGCTGAACCGCCGTGACGGATACTGGTCGGATGATCCCGGCGATCGAAAGTGATCGGGCATGACGACCATGGATTAAATTTTGGGGCAACTAGCTCTATCGCATAGACGTCCCTGAGCGCGCGCTTGCGCTCCCTCTTGGGGATGTGGGTAGCATATATCATGTTCACTGTTTTGACCTGAGGGGGAATCTTCTTCTGTCCCCCTATGTTCGGTAGTCGGGGCTCCTCGCCGCTGTCTTCGCTTTGTGATCCCTTCTCCTTGCTTTCAGTGTTTAACTTGTCGGCCTGTTTAAAAACCCCGTCCAAGCTGATTGGGTGGCTTGTCTGGGGTGCCGTGAATCTGGCACGGACGATCGAGTATGCGGTCCAAGCTAGATGAGCCTGAATTGTTCTTTTTGAACGGCTTCTTCCGCTGACCGGGCTTAGAGCCACTGAATCCGGCATTGACCGCCGTGTCATCGGTGCTGTCATTGTTGTTTCGACGCTTGTATCTATTGCGTCTTGACTTGCCATTGCTATTTTTGACATCAGGGGTGCCGGCGTTGCTTGCATTGTTTTTGCTACGGGCCAGCCAACTATCCTCACCCGCACAAAAGCGGGTCATGAGTGTCGTGAGGGCTGCCATGGACTTTGGCTTCTCTTGGCCGAGGTGGCGGGCAATCCATTCATCGCAGATGCTGTGTTTGAAGGCCGCTAGGGCTTCGACATCCGGACAGTCGACAATCTGGTTCTTTTTAGTTAAGAACCTAGTCTAGAATTTCCTGGCAGACTCTCCGGGCTGTTGAACTATATGGCTTAAGTCATCTGCGTCCGGAGGTCGAACATATGTGCCTTGGAAGTTGTCAAGGAAGGCTTCTTCCAAGTCCTCCCAGCTCCCGATGGAATTTTCGGACAGGCTGTTCAGCCAGTGTCGGGCTGGCCCTTTGAGTTTTAGGGGGAGGTATTTAATGGCGTGAAGGTCGTCGCCGCGGGCCATATGAATATGGAGAATGAAGTCTTCGATCCATACCATGGGGTCTGTGGTTCCATCGTATGGTTCTATATTTACGGGTTTGAACCCTTCTGGGAACTCATGTTCCATGACTTCGTCAGTGAAGCAAAGAGGGTGTGCGGCGCCTCTATATCGGGCCGCATCATGACGTAGCTCTAATGGAGTCCGTCTGCGGCTTTCGGCCCGTGCATGACTAGGTCTGTCATGTCCGAATAGATGGTCATTGTCACGTGTCGAGGCATGCCCTCGCGATCCATAGATCGATATGGTATGTCCTGCTCCATTGTTCAGGTCCTGCCTAAGGTCATATGTATGACCGCGGGCTGTTGTACCTATGCCTTTGCGATGAGGCGGGGTGGGCTGGTGTTCGGCTTGAGTTGCCGTTTTATCCCGACCAGGTGGTGGTCGGTCAGCCGCATTGCATGATGGGGGCATGTGCTCCGGCGCCTCATCGTCGAACTAAGGTAGCAACTTGCGCTTTGGGTAGCTTTTGGCTGGGCACTTAAGGCCGTATTCTTCGGCTGCTAGGACATCGGTCCATTTATCGTTGAGCAGATCTTGGTTAGCTTGAAGCTGCTGCTGCTTCTTTTTCAGGCTCCTTGCAGTGGCCATTAGCTGGCTCTTGAAGCGCTCCTGGTCAAGAGGTTCCTCGGGCATGATAAAATCCTCAGTGCTGAGGCTCGCCTCATCCTCAGAGAGCAGAAGATAATTATTGTCCTCCGAGTCTTCGTGCATGGCCTGTTTACCAGGGCTAACTTGCCCATCCTCGCGTTCATCCTGTTCGGCAGTTTTGTCAATGGGGTCTTCGTTGTCTTCGGCACCTTCCGGAGTGTTATCTTCTCCTGTGCCGGTGTTGCTATCTTTGCTGCGGCGTGACTTGGAGCGGCATCGCTGATGCCGGCGCTTTGATTGTATCTCGGGAGGTTTATCCTCAACTAGATCCTCTTTTTCATCGCCGCTATTCTCTTTTGGTGCATCCACCATGTATACATCATACGAGGAAGTGGTCGTCCAGTGTCCGGTAAACGACGGGTTCTGGGCCTCTTCTTCTTCTCCGACATCGTCGTCCATACCGTCAATGTCATCGGAGCCATAATCGAGCGTGTCAGTTAAGTCTTCGACAGTGGCTATGAAGTGGGCGGTGGGTGGAAAGCGAAATTCTCTGTCATCAGCTTCCGGTTCGAACCGGATACAATTCGGCTGTGAGCCCCCCGCTAAAGATAGTTCTCTTAATGAGCTTAGCACGTCGCCCAAAGGCGAGTGTCGGAAGATGTCTGCGGAGCTGAATTCAACAATCGATGACCGATCAAGCTCGGCGTATGCGGACGCACAAGGTTTAGAGCCTGTAGCCAGAAACAAGTCCGTGATTCCGGTGACATAGATGTCACTTGAAGTTAAGTCTGTGTGCGGCTCCAACACCGCTGAGTCTGTGGCTTCCGCGATGGGGTTGAGCTTCCCGTCTTCGGATGGCGTGGACTGCTCCGGATCTAGGGCCCGAGCCGCTACAGGTGCTATCTCCTGCGTATGGACTGATGACAGATTGGCATCATGTTCATCGTGGTGGCACGGAGCGGCTACCGTGGTCTTGAATCCGTCGAAGATCAAGTCTCCATGGATATCCGCAACATAGTTCAAGCTTCCAAATCTGACATGGTAGCCAGGGGCGTAGCTTTCGATCTGCTCCAGATGGCCAAGCGAGTTGGCCCGCAATGCAAAGCCGCCGAACATGAAGATCTGTCCGAGGAGGAAGACCTTCCCCTTGGACAGCGTCATTGTAGATGATTGAAGGAGCCATCAAACCTATTGACGACGGCACAGTGGAACTCTCAATGAAAGCACCAATGTCGGTGTCAAAACCGGCGGATCTCGGGTAGGGGGTCCCGAACTGTGCGACTAAGGTCGATGGTAATAGGAGACAGGGGACACAATGTTTACCCAGGTTCGGGCCCTCTCTATGGAGGTAATACCGTACTTCCTTCTTGATTGATCTTGATGAATATGAGTATTACAAGAGTTGATCTACCACGAGATCATAATGGCTAAACCCTAAAAGTCTAGCTTGACTATGATTATTCGGAGGAGTCTACAGACCTAGCCCTCCGGTTTATATAGACACAGGAGGGATCTAGGGTTACATAAGGTCGGTTACAGATAAAGGAATCATCATATTTGATCGCCAAGCTTGCCTTCCACGCTAAGGAGAGTCCCATCCGGACACGGGCAGAGTCTTCGGTCTTTGTATCTTCACAGCCCATCAGTCCGGCCCATATCCAATAGGTCAGACGCCTGAGGACCCCTTAGTCTAGGACTCCCTCACAAGGCACTTCCCAGAGATGCACAAGATGGTGGAGGAGGCCGTCCACTTTCAGCGGTCGCCTCAGGGGGTCGTGGGCGCCAGGCTCGACCTGAATGTTGCCTGGACCTTCTTAGAGATCATGAACGCCACCGAGGCTCGCCTGCAGATCTGGGGCAAGCAGATAGCGTAGATCTTTGCTGCTGGCCCGGTGGCTGGAGGCCGGGCCGACACAGCTTCACGTGTGGCGCGTCTTCGCCGCTCGTGCCAGCTCTGAGATGGTGTTGCGGTTTGTCATGTCCTGGTACCCGGACTTGGTGTTGAACCAGCTGATGGGCCAACGAGCCGACGCGGAGCACCAGTTGCAGGTAGAGGCGGGCCAGATTGCCGCCCGGGCTAGCTACATAGTCGGGTTCGCACTGCACAACAAGTTCCAGCTGGAACAGACGGACGATGGTGGGGTGGTGCCTACGAATGACTTTGACCTGCTACTGGACGACCCGCAGGGCAGCTCCCAGGAGTCAGGTCCTTACGCGGACGAGGACGTCAGGTTGGATGATACCGGCATCTTGATGGACCCGGAGGCCACCGAGGAGGAGTCGGCGGCTCCGCAACCCTACGTGGGAGCCGTCTGAAGCCGAAGTCATCCTATTTATCTTTTTAGCATTTCCGTTAAGTAGTAGGTCCACCCACCCACTGGGGTGTTGGTGAATGTAATGAACTTTTGGCCTTGGGCCCATCTTATCGTAATGTAAATATTTTTGTGAATGTTTATGCCTTTGCTCTTTGTTCTTTAAGCCGTTTTCTCGCTTGCCTCCTTCTTTGGGCCTCCCCCACGAGTTGAACAGCTGGGTTCCGGTTTGTGACAAGGAGTTCGGCCCTTGGAAGGAGCACGCGGTACTTAGGCCCTTCAAACATTGAGCGCGAGCGAAACACCCACTGGGTCGGCTGGCGGCGGCCGGCGAAGCCGGCTAGCGAGCAACCGGTCATGCGGCACCTTAGTGCGGTGAGATCGGGTTGGCCAATCCGGCGGACCCAACTTAGTGTTTCGCAACGTGTTGGTACTTTGGCCCATAGTTCTTGTCGGCCAACAGCCGAAGCCAGACTATGGCATAGGGTAAAGTGGAGGGTCTCGGCAACCCGAACACGCTGGGATGTGCTAAGGAGGACGACGGGTGGTGGTCAGGCCGGCCAGCGCCCGAGCCCCCGGGTTGAGCGAGCCAACCCGGCAGTGGGGGTTCAAGAAAGTTTACAAGAGTGTGTAGAACACAATAACTTGGTAGTTAGAAGGCAGCCCCCGAGCATCGTTCAGGGGCCCCATAGTTTTTCATACGATTACAAAAGGCAGTGATACATACGTGAATACAGCTAACTGTAAAACGGGTGTAGGAGCTCTGCATTCCAGGGCCGACTTGTCTCTTTGTCGGCGGTGTCTCTCTTGCATTTGTTCGGCTTGCGGGTGTCAATGAGGTAGTAGGCATTGCAGTCACACAGGGCTTTGCTGACGATGAAGGGGCCCTCCCATGGGGAGGCCAACTTGTGTTGGCCGGGTTGCTTCTGGACAAGCCGGAGGACGAGGTCTCCCTCGCGGAATGCGAGGGGCTTGATCTTCTTGCTGTGGTAATGCCTCAGGCCTTGCTGATAGATGGAGGATGGCTAAGGGCCAAAAGGCATGCTTCTTTGAGCAGGTTAACGCCGTCTTCACGGGCTTCCTTGGCTTGGGCTTCTGTGTACATTACGACTCATGGCGAGTTGAACTCGATGTCGGTTGGGATGACAGCTTCTGCTCTATAGACGAGGAAGAACAGGGTGAACCCGGTCGACTTTTTGCCATTGTGCAGAGACTCCAGAGGACGGCCGGCAGCTCGTCAAGCCAGCTATCGGGTGAATGGACGAGGGGCTCGAGGAGCCGCGGCTTGATGCCGAAGAGGATGAGGCCGTTGGCCCGCTCGACTCGGCCGTTGGACTGAGGATAGGCCATGGAGGCCAGGTCGAGCCGGATGCCAGAGACGGAGCAGTACCGCGCAAGCGCGCCTTTGGCGAAGTTGGTGCCGTTGTCCATGATGATGTTGTGCGGGAAGCCGTAGCGCACCACGATGTCCTCGACGAACCAGACGACCGTTAGCCCGTCCAGCTTCTTGATCGGCTGCGCCTCGATCCACTTGGTGAACTTGTCCACTGCCACCAGCAAATGCGTCATGCCGCCTCGAGCGGTCTTGAAGGGTCTGACCATGTCGAGCCCCCAGACCGCAAAGGGCTAGGTGATCTGGATAGTCTGCAGGGCTGAAGTCGGCTGGTGGCTACGCTTGAGCATCCTTCACACTTGAGGACGAGCGACTTGGCGTCTTTGAGGGCTGTGGGCCATTAGAAACCATGGCGGAAAGCCTTGGCCACCAGGGATCTAGAGGCAACATGGTGCCCGCACTAGCCCTGGTGTATGTCGAGGAGGATTTCTATGCCCTTGTCCTGCTCGACGCAGCGCTGGAACACGCCTGTCACGCTGCGCTTGACACGCTCGTTGTTGATGATGCTGTAGGTGGACGCCCGGCGTTGCACTTGCCGTGCCTCGGTCTCGTCCATGGGGACCACTCCGTTCTCTAGGAACGCTAGGATCGGCTAGGCCCATGACGGAGCCGTCACCACGGTGAAGACGACCACCGAGATGGGTTCTAGGGCAGCAGCACCCGAGCCGGTGGCGGCAGCCCCGGGTTGGAGATGACGGCGGCCGGGTTGAGCACGACAGCCCCCGGGCCGAGTTCGGTAGTCCCCGGGACTGGGTGGGAGACGCAATGGCCGGGTCGAGCATGGCAGTCCCCGGGCTGGGATTAGCATTCCCTGGGCCGGGTTCCGCAGTCCCTGGGATCAGGTTGGAGACGGCAGCCCTCGAGCTTGGATCGGCAGCCCTCGGGTCTGAGTTGGGGAGGTGCGTTGTCGATTCATCCAGGATGAAGATGGACTCGGAGTTTGGAGATAGTTTGACAGACGGCTTGCGCAAATGCTCAAGGGAGACGCCAGACGGAATGGACTGTCGGGATGAGCCAATCTTGGCTAGCGTGTCGGCGGCTTCATTTTCCGCGCGTGGGACATGGAGGAACTTGCATCCGTCAAAAAACCGGAGAGCTGTTGGACAAGGAATCGGTAGCTGGCCATTTTGGCGTCCCGGGCATCCCACTCGCCAGAACACTGTTGCACCACCAGGTCTGAGTCGCCATAGCACAGGATGCGCCGGATGCCGAGTTCCTTGGCTAGCCGGAGGCCATGAACAAGGGCTTCGTACTCGGCAACATTGTTGGAGGCGGCGAAGTGGATCTGGAGCGCGTACCGAAGCCAGTTGCCCTTTGGGGAGGACAGCATGATGCCGGTTCCCAAGCCGGATCGCATCTTGGAGTCGTCGAAGTGCATGCGCCAATGCGTTGAATCCGACGGTGGCGGCAGGTACTGGGTCTCCGTCCAATCGACGAGGAAGTTGGCCAGGGCTTGGGACTTGATGGTGGTGCGGGGCTCGTAGAGGATGGTGTGGCCGGCTAGCTTGATGGCCCACTTGGCAAACCCGGCCAAAGGCATGCCTGCTTCCCATGATCTCGCCGATGGGGGCCATGCCGACCATGGTGACAACATTCTCTTGGAAGTACTGCTTCAGCTTCTTGGCGGTAAAGTACACACCGTAACACATCTTCTGGTAGTGCGGGTAGTTCTGCTTGGAGGCGGAGAGCACCTCGCTCAGGTAGTAGACTGGGCGCTGGACAGACTGGATCTTGCCCTTCTCTGGTTGTTGGACCACCAACACCAGGCTGACCGACCGTGAGGTGGCAGCAATGTATAGCAACAGCGGCTCCTTGTTGGCCGACACGGCCATGACGGGTGCGGTGGAGAGCATGCGCTTGAGATCCCGGAAAGCTTCGTCCGCCTGGCCGTTCCACTTGAACGACGTCGTCTTCTTCATCAACTAATATAGGGGCAAGGCCCTCTCGCCCAGTCGGCTGAGGAACTGGCTGACCGAGGCCAAGAAGTCGGTGAATTTATGGACATCTCGCAGCCGGGTCGGCTTGCGCGTCTGCTCGATGGCCTTGATCTTCTCCGGTTTCGCCTCAATGCCGCGCTCCGAGATGAGGAAGCCGAGCGGCTTCCCAGACGGCACGCTAAAAACGCACTTCTCCAGGTTGAGCTTGATCTGGTACTCGCGCAAATTGGCAAAGGTCTCCCTCAGGTCGTCAAGGAGTATGAGGTGCTGCTTGGTCTTCACCACGATATCGTCCACATATACGTGGATGTTGTGGCCGAGTTGCGCTAGCAGGCATTTCTGCATGCAGCGCTGGAAGGTGGCGCCGGCATTCTTCAAGCCGAATGACATGGTGATCTAGCAGTACTCCCCGAAGGGTGTGATGAAGGACGTATTTAGGGCATCAGTCGGGTCCAGCTAGATCTGATGATAGTCAGAGTAAGCATCCAGGAAGGACAGGAGCTCACAGTCGGCAATGGAGTCGATGACTTGATAGATCCGCGGGAGGGCGAAAGGATCCTTGGGGCAAGCCTTGTTCAGGCTGGTGTAGTCTATGCACATGCGCCAGATGTTTTTCTTCTTCAGAATGAGGACTGGGTTGGCCAGCCACTCAGGGTGAAACACTTCCATGATGAAGCCAGTCGCGAGTAGCTTGGCGACCTCTTCACCGATGGTTCTTCTCTTCTCTTCTGAAAAGCGACATAGGGATTGACGGACAGGCTTGGCATCCTTCCGAACATGGAGTTTGTGCTCGGCGTAATTCCTCGAAATTCCCGGCATGCCCTTTGGGGTCCATGCAAAGATATCCCGATTCTCACGGAGGAAGTTGACGAGCTCGACTTCCTATTTGCTGTCTAGGCGGGCGCCCACGACGACATACTTACTGTAGCTGGGTCTTCTGGGTCCAGCTTGACCTTCTTGGTCTCCTTGGAGGGCTAGAACGAGGCCTCGCCGGTTGGCTCCTTAGCCGAACCAAGCACAGACGATGTCTCGTTGGCCTACGCGACGATCCGGTCGAGCTGGCGCCGCTCCTTGGCTATGACCAGCGACTCGGCCAGTTTGGCGCCGGCTTGGGCGCACTCCAGGGACTAGTGGTAGTCGCCAACGATGGTGATGAGGCCATTGGGACCCGGCAGCTTCATCTTCAAGTAGGCATAGTGGGGAACCGCCATGAACTTGGCGCGTGCAAGCCGGCCCAGCAGCGCGTGGTACGCGTCGGAGAGGTCCACCACCTCGAACCAGATCGGCTCGCGCCAGAAATGGTCGCTTGTGGTGACCAGGATGTCGAGCCAGACCCAGTCGATGGGGGAGCAGGAGAGGCCTGGCACGATGCCATGGAAGATCGTCCGGGACGGCTCCATGTCCTTAGCCTCGAGGCCAAGCTTGGTCATGGTGTCGCGGTACAGGATGTTGATGTTGTTGCCACCATTAATGGGGACTCATGAGAACTTGTAGGTGCGCCGGGTTGTGATGATGGTGGGCTCGAGGACAAGAGCGTAGCCACCCAGGTTCGGCATGACGGCCGGGTGGTCCTCCCGGGTCCAGCTGATCAGGCGCTCCTACCAGTGCATGTACTCCGGCATGGCCGGAACGACGGTGTTCACCTCCTACTGGAGCAGACACTCGCTACGCTTGTCCCCGCCGAGGCTGGTGAAGACAACATTGCTCGCATTCTGGTTGCGCATCGCGCCGTTGGCCGGGGGCGGAGGCGGAGCCGGCGGCCCCGCTCCTGGGGCCGGAGCCGGAGGAAGCAGGATGTTGCCCCTCATGATGCGCTTAGTGATGGCGCACTGCTAGAGCGTGTGTGTGGACAGCCTTACGCAGCTGTGGTGCTTGCAGGGAGCGTCGAGCATCTCCTCGAAGCTCATGGCAGGCTGCCATGCCGTCTTGCTGGCTTGACGGTGTTTGGCAGCCGGCTCATCCGCGGGCGCCTACTCGGCGGCAGCGACGAGGCGGTTGTCGTAGCGCTGGGCCGGCTGGTCGGCCCTATGCTTGTTGTTCTGCTGGCGGCTGCTCTTACCAGCCGGCTTGGGGGTAGCGCCGGCTTTTGATAACCCACAAGTATAGGGGATCGCAACAGTTTTCGAGGGTAGAGTATTCAACCCAAATTTATAGATTCGACACAAGGGGAGCCAAAGAATATTTGAAGGTATTAGCAGCTGAGTTGTAAATTCAACCACACCTGGAGATTAATTATCTGCAGCAACGTGATCAGTAGCAAAGTAATATGATAGTTTGGATAATGTTGACAGTAGCAATGGTAACAGTAATAGTGATAGCAGTAATTTTGTAGCAAGTGCAACAGTAACGATAGCAATAGTAACTTAGCAAGAACAATATAAGATAAATTCATAGGCACTAGACCGGTGATTTTTGGATGATATTCATCATGAGACAGTTATAATCTAGGGCGATACGGCAACTAGCTCCAGTTCATCAATATAATGTAGGCATGTATTCCGTAAATAGTCATACATGCTTATGGAAAGAACTTGCATGACATCTTTTGTCCTACCCTCCTGTGGCAGCAGGGTCCAATTGGAAACTAGGGGATATTAAGGCCTCCTTTTAATAGAGAACCAGAACAAAGCATTAACACACAGTGAATACATGATCTCCTCAAACTATGGTCATCACCGGGAGTGGTCCCGACTATTGTCACTCCGGGGTTGCCAGATCATAACACGTAGTAGGTGACTATAACTTGCAAGATCGCATCTAGAACATGGATATAATGGTGATCACATTAACGGTTCAGATATGAAAACATGGCACCCGGGCCCAAGGTGACAAGCATTAAGCATGGCAAAGTCATAGCAACATCAATCTTAGAACATAATGGATACTAGGGATCAGGCCCTAACAAAACTAACTCGATTACATGATGAATCTCATCCAACTCCTCACTGACCAGTGAGCCTAGGAAGGAATTACTCACTCCCGGTGGGGAGCATCATGGAATTGGCGATGGATAAGGGTTGGTGATGACGAAGAACGAAGATCCCCCTCTCCGGAGCCCCAAACGGACTCCAGATCTGGCCTCCCGATGAAGAACAGGAGGTGACGGTGGCTCCGTCTCATGGATCGCGATAATTCTTTCTCCTTGATTTTTTTCTGGAAAAATAGGTATTTATGGAGTTGGAATCAGGGTCTGCGGGACCACCAGGTGGGGACAACCCACCTGGGCGCACCAGCAGGGGGCGCACCCTGGTGGGTTGTGCCCACCCAAGTGCCCCCCTCCAGTGGATCTTGGCTCCAGAAATTCTCTTTATTTATATAAAAATTCCTCACAAAGTTTCGTTCCATTCCGAGAACTTTTATCTCGGCACAAAAACAACACCATGGTAGTTCTGCTAAAAACAGGGTCAGTCCGGGGTTAGTTTCATTCAAATCATGCAAATTAGAGTCCGAAACAAGAGGAAAAGCTTTAGGAAAAGTATATATGTTGGAGATGTATCAACTCCCCCAAGCTTAAACCTTTGCTTGTCCTCGAGCAATTCAGTTGATAAACTGAAAGTGAAAAAGAAAAACTTTTACGAACACTTTTGCTCTTGTTTGCATAAATAAGCTTAAACAGCACCCAGGTTTTCAGCGAACATGATAACTAACCATGCCGACAATAACTCTTAAAAATTATATTAACTCATATCAATGACATAATCAGCTAGCGAGCAATAATAAGATATCTCAAACGGCAACACGTTGTCAAAACAACCATGATATAATATGACAATAGTGATATCTCGCTAGCCCTTTCCGAGACCGCAAAACATAAATGCAGAGCACCTCCAAAGTTCAAGCAGCGACTAAACATTGTAATTCATGGTAGAAAAGATCTAGTCATGATGCACCCAACATTAGCTACACACAATGCATAAGCATGACATAAGTGCTCTCAGGTTCTGGCGCTTATTTTAGAAGGTGATGACACAACATAAAAGTAAATATAGTCCCTTCGTAGAGGGAAGCGGTGATTTACAGAGGTGCCAGAGCTCAAGTTTTAAAACAGAGGTAAATGATATTTTGAGACATGCACCCTTCTCATTTACTTCACAACCATCAGTTATCAATATCTTCCATGCTAAGCATGCTAGTGGCGGTTCCCAAATGATAAAAGTAAGGGTTTTGACTCCATTGGGAGTTTTTGTTTGATTATTTGTAAGCTTTTTCTGTTTGCAGTTTGGGACTGGGCATCCCTATTACCGCCCTTTTCTCGTGCGATGGCGAGTGAATAAACACTCGACCTGTGTAGCGACCCGATCCCAATGGACCATAGTCTCTGCACTTAAGTGTCATCCCTAGATCGGTATTGCTGACACACACATTACTCGAGGATTTATAACAGAGTTCAATCACATACTTACTACATCGAGTGTCTCATAAAGAGTACTTATTACAATAATATGACTGAAGGCCATCTAAATAACTTGCGGAAGCATCAAATATAAATGAGTCCATCCAACTCCACGGCAAAACTGAGTGCATGACAATGACCTATCACACCTTACTCTTCGTCTAAAAATTCTACATGATATGTTGCAGCCGTGTAGGTCAGCTGTCGGATCACGGGTTCTGGCAAAACCCTCGAGGTTCGAACACTGGGGTGCGCGCGAAGGTTTTCTCCCTATCGATCCACGCCCTAGCTCGCTAAGATCACGCGGATGAACTCCATGAACTTGCAACACAAAGACACAAGATTTATACTGGTTCAGGCCACCGTTGTGGTGTAATACCCTACTCCAGTGTGGTGGTGGTGGATTGCCTCTTGGGCTGATGATGAACAGTACAAGGGGAAGAACAGCCTCCTGAGGTTGAGGTGTTCTTGTGCTTGGCGAACTTGTGTGGGTGAGATGCCTCTGAATGAGTTCTTCCCCGTCTTTCTCTTCTCCCTTTTTTTCTCCCTAGTGTGGTGGCTAGTTCTACTTATATAGGCCCTGGTCCTCTCCCCAAATATTTTGCGGGAAGGGATCCAACAACGGCCAATTTGAAAGGGGATAACTAGTATAGCTTATCCTGACAAAAGTAGCCTTCGCCTGCAAAAGGCTCTGGTGGCGACGCCGTCTTGGGCTCCATGGTGACCTTCGTCTTGCCGTCCTGCTGGTCTTGGTCTTGTTGCACTGATATGGAAACCTTTGCTTGATGCCTCGGTACTCCGCGCCTACGCTTGCCCCCGTGGCACCAAAGAGGAAGCAAGGACACTGCGCACTGGCGCCCACCTAGTCTCATCGTCATGGCTCGTGTCACGAGGACCTCGCGGGGTTTGCCTTGCCTTGATATCTCCGCCCCTCATGAGCCTGCCTGGCGAGGCTACTCCTGAGGAGGTCTTGCGTCATCCTCCTCGCGAGGCTTGGCCCCTCGTGAGGGTCCTGAATACCTCATCGATGAAGATGGGTCATACAGACCTGCTAGCTCAGCCACGCCGTGGGTTGTAGGCAGGCAAGTCTGGGGACTCCTGTTCCCAGAACGCCGACAGTAGCCCCCGGACCAAAGGCGCGCTCGGGCTTGTCTCCGAGGAGAAGCCAAAGGTCTAGCGTGGAGCGCCGCGGGCCCCAAAAGCATGCGACCTCAGTTGACGCGTGGCGGTTGATTGGACGTGGGCGTCTCCGCTTCCCCATGCTGCCTCGGCAACTACCCGTCTTGACAAGTCCCTATGACATGCAAGGAAAACCATCATTACCTGTGATCGTGGGGGGCGCTGGTTGGCCTTCTCCTGCTATAAATGAGGAAGGGGGCGGAGCCCCCGTCCTCCACTTCTTCCCATTCCACTTGCTTCTTCTTCCCCCGCTCTACTGCTAGTAGCAACTTCAATGGCGCCGATCCGAAGGTTCTCAACTGACGAGAAGGGAAAGATTCCCCTTGACATGTCGGCGCTGCTTCCGCCGAAGAAAAGGTCGGTCCACCATCGCGACGCTGCGGCGATGCAGGTGGTGACGAGGACTTGGTGTGAGCGGCCTCCTCCTGGGTATCCACTGCCCTTGCACGCCCAAGCCGGGGGCTCAGGAGGAAGGAGCAACAAGCTTCGGCGCGCGCACCGCGGCCAAGGTCGACACGCTGCGGCGACGAGTGTCGTCGCTCCTGGAGTCCATGCCGTGGGCTCCTCATGTGAGCTCGTGCTGTGGGCGGCGATGCCCCCAAGCTCCTGGATCCACTTCCCGTGCTTCTTCTCTGACGTGATGCCGCCGAGGGGGCCTCTTGAACTCTGGTTGCAGCATGCCGAGTACGACACTCCGGCGACCGGAGCAAAGGTTGAAGCAGTCTCCACCGGCAAGATCTTCATGACCTGTGGCTGGGGCGAGGTCACACGGGTTTGCCGTGCGGAGGGCGCCCTCACGATCCACTTCGAGTACGACGGCGCCTCCATGTTGTTCTTCAAGGTCTTCGACACGGAGGGTCGCCGCTTGGAGTGTTTCCCCGAAGGGGAGTGCAAGGATGAGGCACGCCCCGCTCGCGGCTGCTCAGCAGCAGCGACTCTTGGGAGTCCAGCGGTTCTCCCGGCCTCTACGAGACTCCGGAGACGAGCGATGACATCTACATGCCCCCAACCTCTCGTCGCGCCCGGAGCAGGGCCGCAAAGTCGGGCCGCCGCCATCGGTGATCTGGATGGGGTTGGCGCTGGCCTCCCGCGGCCCACTTTTGATGATGGTGTCGGCCGCAGGGGTGTGTAGATAGGATTCTCCTAGGTTCTCGTCTTTTGTTCCCTGCAAGGAATTGAGAAGTACCTCGTGGGGGCGTGTAAAGAGTCTGCAATGTCTTTTGTTGATATTATCCCAATTATGGAAGCCTTGTGAGCGCAAGTCCTGTTTAGGCTCGGTCTTCTCTTTCCAATCTCGCGATAGCTTGTTGCTCTACGCTGGCAGGTCCCAGTCCCCAGGCAAGCTTCACCCGTCGCTGGTATGCCAGGTCGCGTGCCGTGGTCAAGGCCAGGAGGTGAGCGGCCCGAGCTCAAGTAAGAGCTCCTGAGGTGCGATGCTCAGGGGGTCCCCTTTAGCGCTCAAGCAGCCATGGTAAGATAAGAAAGGGAGGCGATGTTGCCGCAACAGGGTTGCGGCAAGCGTGTCCCCTAGATTCCAACGATTAGTTGATCTGAGCTCGTGACTTATCTTGGCGGTCCGGGGTCGATTCTTCATGATGCGCCAGACCTGTGCGTGAACATTCGCAGCGTAGCTAGGTCAGGCCCATACGAGCCTTCCCCTTTCCTATGCTCTCCTTTGTGCTCTACGTCCTCAGGTCCCGGCCCTCGAGCGAGCTCAGCCGCCGCTGGTATGCCAGGTCGCATGCCGTGGTCAAGGCCAGGGGGTGAGGGCTGGAGAGCCAGTAAGAGCTCCTGAGTCGCGATGCTCAGGAGCCCCCCTTTTAACGTGCAAGCGGATTACTTGGAAGAGGTGGGAGCTCGCGGTGCCGCCTGGTGTTATCCTCGTGAGATTCCTGCGAGTCAGCACAAGGAAGAACACGATCTTCCATTATGGTTACTAGCCTGCTGCTGGTTGCTCCGCGAGGGGGTGAGGGCACTAAGGGCCCAGTGAGGTGACGTGCGCGGGGCGTGCCGCGAGCCAGAGCTCGACCGCTCAGGTTTTTCGACGTGGCAGGGACGGACCCGTGCACCAGCGCCGTGCCGGCGTGAGGAGGCCCCGTGGGAGGCAACAATTGAGCAGGTAGTAATCATAGGTAGATTAAACATGAGAGTAGCAGGCTTAAGTAAGTGCATGGGAGATACGTGCCACTGGGTCAGGCCCGAGAGGCTTGGGGATGATGTTGCCCGAGGGGCGTTCCCAACAAGGTAAGCTAAAGACATAAAAAGGGATGCATACCACAGGGACGGACCCACGCGGCCTGGGAATGATGCAGCCCAAGGGGCGCTCCCAGCTAAATGAACTTGGAAATGTCACCTGGTTATGTAGACGAAGGAGAGTTGGGGTAGATGAAGGTGCGCAGCAAAGGGGTTGCTCCTCACGAGCCACCGGGGCCCTGAGCCTCAGGAGGCTCTGGGGGCTCACGTGGTTCCTTGAGAACCGTCTCCATCTCCATCAGGACGACGTGGTGCCTGACCTCCTGAGCCGCTAGGATGTGCCGCAAGTTGCACTGGTAGGCGGCCGACACGCTCGGCAGGCCGAAGGGCATGCGAATGTAGATGTGCGGTGGGCCCTCGCAGCGTCCCACGTGCGAAGGCCAGAAAAGCTCCTGAGAAGTGGCCCCGTTGAGCCCTGGAACGTTGATGCAGACGCGCAGCCTAGCATCCTCGCCTGGATGGGAAGTTGTGCCTCGTGAGCAACGGTCGCCGCGCATAGCCCTTGCGTCTTGCAATTCCTGGGTGGTCTTGGTGATGAACTCCTGAACGGTGGGCGATCCTTGCCCTGTGCCCTCCTGAGGGAAACGTGCCATGAAGCACGCCTCCAAGTGGTGCCCAAGCGCCTCCCTCGTGATGTGGGCAAGGTCTGAGGCCTTCCAGAAGAAACCCCCCGAGCCCTGCCCGAGAAGGGCGCTGGACGCGCCTTCCTATGCGATGGAGGGAGGCGCCCCAGGAGCGGGCGCTGATCCTGACGAGGCTCCAGCTGTGACGCCTCCCTCCTGAGGTCCTGCACAGCGCAACTACTTCTTCTTCTTGGGGATGGCCTCAGGAGGGCCCTCACCCTTGCTGTCGGGGTCGTCGATTGCTACAGCTTGGAAGGCACGCTCGAGGGAGCACACCGCATCTCTTTCTTCACATGGGACCGTGATGATCCCGCCGCTTCCCGACATCTTGAGGACATTGTAGCTGTGATGGGTCACCACCATGAACTTGGCCAGGGCTAGATACCCGAGGATGGCATTAAACGGTAGACAGATGTGCGTGACGTCGAAGTCGATGAACTCAGTGCGGTAGTTCTTGCGTTCCCCGAAGGTGACACAGAGGCGGACCTGCCCTATCGGTGTGGTGGAACCGTTGGTTACTCCTGAGAAAGGCTTGGTAGGTTGAAGCTGGTCATATGGCACTTGGAGGTTGTCGACCGTGTCGACGGACATGTCGTTGAGCCCTGCGCCGCCGTCGATGAGGGTCTTGGTAACTTGCATGTTGCTGATGACTGGGAGCAAAGCATCGGGAGCGCGCCAGTGGTAGCTATGCACTTGAGCTGATCCGCCGAGTTGAATGTGATGGGGCACTGGGACCATCTGAGCGGGCGTGTGGCTTCGAGCTTGGGGAGGACTGCATTCACTTCACGAGAAAACTGCTTGAAGATATGCTGCGAGGCTGGGGCCTGGGCTCCACCCAAGGTGCAGGCGATAGCACGCGGTTCCTGGAAGCCCCTAGCCCCCTCATCTTGATGGTGTTCGTCATTCCTTCTTGGCGGTGGCGGCAGCGGAGGGAGTCCGGCGTTTCCTTGAGGACAATCCTCACGAGGCTGATCCCTCCAGGCGCCCTCGCAAGGCTGATCCTGCCAGCGGTCCTCACGAGGCCGGTCGCGCCACTCCTGGCACGGGCCACGGTCGTCCCAGCATCTGCCACCACGTCGCTGGTGTTGTGGGTATTCAGGTTGTGGAAGGCGCAGAACAGACGTCTTCTCTTGGATGACTCTGGTTGGTCTCTGCCATGCTTGGTGTCTGGTTCCGCTGCGAGCATGGCTGCTCCCTTGTGCTTCACGTCCTTGGCATTGGCTTTCTTCTCCTCCGGTCTGCGGCTGGGAGCTCGAGGAGGGGGAGGCGCCCCTCCTCAGCTCTTGCGCACTTGGTCGCTAGGTTGAACAACTCCAGGGACGTGCATAGCTCCTCGTGGATAGCGAGCTCTTCCTTCATCTTGATGTCACGGATGACATCAGAGAACGCAGAGATGATGACCTCATCCATCACCTTGGGGATCTTTAGGCGGACGTTGTTGAAGCGCTGGATGTACTTCTGGAGGGTCTCTCCTGGTTGCTGCCTGACACGGCGCAGGTCACCCGCAGCCGGCGGGCGGTCGCGAGTGCCATGGAAGTTGGTGACGAAGCGGTTGCGCATCTCATCCTAGGAGGAGATCGAGCCCGGTGGCAGGTTCAGGAGCCAGGAGCGGGCGCCATCCTTGAGAGCCATGGGAAACCAGTTCGCCATGACTTTCTCGTCGCCGTTGGCCGCTTCGATGCTCAGCTCGTGGAGCTGCAAGAACTCCGCGGGATCGGGGGTGCCGTCATAGCGAGGAGGCAGATCCGGCTTGAACTTGCCCGGCCAAGCGACGCTACGCAGCTCGGGGGTGAAAGCACGGCAGCCGGCTGTGGTCACAGGGGCCCGCCTTGGGGGTGGAGCTTGGTCTTGATGGGGTCCGCGCCCTGCCGCTACAGGTGGCGCGTGCTGCAGCCGGTCCTGGCGCGAGAAGCGACGAAGCATTTTCTTGCGGTCGAGGGACTTCTTGACGGCTTCTTTCTTCACGCGCGGGCGCGGGACGCAGTGGGTTGCATCGTGGACCCGCGCGCCTTGGCGCCAGGGCGCCGTCTTGGGGCAGAGGTGGTGGAGGTGCTCCGTGAGCTACGTCGCCCGTAGTTGGCGGAGGGCGAGGCGGAGAGAGGGACGGCGCAGGGGAGCCCCCTGCGGCGCGGACAAGATCGATGATGCAGTCGAGCCAGTCCTCGTAGAGGTCGTCGACCGGTCGGTAGCATAGGAGCTCATGCGCCATGAGGAGCGTGGCCCGTGCGTCCATGGGAGGGCGATGTGCATGGGAAGAAGAACCAGCCGGGGTCAGCAATGGAGTGGCGGTGTAGCCGTCCCGCCGCACTGAGGGGTGCAGCGAGGATGCTTGCTGCCCGTTCCCTGTCGGCGATGGAATATGCTGGCAAGATCACACTATAGAGAATAATGATGCAATAAAGCTACCACTACATGCATATTTGGCTAGTGGAGGCTCTAAGTTTAACATTTGCATAAAGCTAATTTTTCCCTACAACAAAGGAATATATTTTATTTAACTACCAAGTTTATGTCATTATCGAGAAGGTTCCTCCAACTCAATCCCGAAAATTACCAAGTATAAATATTAACCCAACAATTTCATTAGATAAAATGATAAGATCAACCAATAATTCAAATAACAGATACTCAAAGATGTTCATAACCGGGGACACGGCTAATCATGATTAGTTTATACACTCTGCAGAGGTTTGCGCACTTTTCCCCACAAGACTCGACCACATCCATGAAAGGAAGATCGAGACAGTCTTTCTGAAGCATTAACTCTTTACTCTTGGTAGACAGTACCACCTACTTTCCCCTACATCTGCTAGCCTACAATGAAAGAGGTCACACAACTTACTCAACTATGCCAGAGCCCAAAATGGCTTACGGCTGCACACGAAAGTTTCTGATCATGACTAATATTATGATCCCTTTGAGCCTGGGTGGCATACCATAGGATGATCACACGGGTACTCTGGGATATCCTAGGACAACACTGGATTGCTCCAGGTGCCCGCAACCAATCCACCCAGATGTGTATTAAAGTAGCCACCTTAAGTTTGCCTTAGTTAAAATCTCTCACAACTTGCATGAATCTCACATACCAATCTCGTCTACGAGCATGGCTAAGCAATATGAGCATAACGTGATTGATAAAAAGACAATAGGTTCCTACCTCATCAACTACTTCCCATATCCACAAGTTCACAATCCTACTCATGCAATGTTTGAGGGTTGAAACTAATGCATAAAAACTGGGTAATAAAGGGATATGATCAAAGTGTAACTTGCCTTGCTGACGATCGAAAAACTCTAGAGATTCGCAGTAGCAAGCTTCGCACTCCGGGTACTCCATCGTAAACAAACAATAGCATACATAAGCACTCAAGCATAAGATGCAAAGGTAAAACCCAATAAAAGATCTAAACAGAAAGTACAAGTGAAGAGCTTTAATTTGCAAAAAGAATCAATCGAATCAGAGATACGAAACTCAAACTACGATCAAAAGAAGCTCAAATTCAAATATGTTTGAAACCAAATTTTAAAGTTTCAAAAATATGTTTAAGTTGGGTATCTGAACAGAGGGTATCGTAACAAAGAATTTCGCGTTGGTTTCGTTGGATTTGGATAAACGAGCAAAAAGTAGTGATCGTTTTAAGACCAGGGACTAATCTATAAGAAAACTATTCACGGATAGGTCCCTGGTCGAAAATTAAACTAAAAAGAAAAATCTAACGAACGAACGTTCGGTAACAGAAACTAACAAACGAAAGGGTTCACTAATAGATCTAAACGAACGAACATTCACTAATTAAACTAACCTAATAAAATAAACCGATCTAAAAAGAAAAAGCCAAGCTAGAAAAAAAACCGGGGTGGGTTTTTCGGTGGTCATACCGGTTCGAAAGAAAGAAACAACGGCGGTGGATCGGGCTCCGGCAGATCGGCTAGCGGCGGCGCAGCGGCTCCGGCGACGTCGCAGGCAGCGGGCGGTGGCAGCGAGTGGTGGTGGCGGCGCGAACAGCGGCGGCGGCAGCGAGCGGCAGCGACGCGGCGGCTCGACTTGGGTGGCGGCTGAGGCGGCTTGGTGGAGAGGAGAGGGGCGGCGGGACGACTTGTAAGACGGGTCGGGAGGGGCCCCGACTTGGGGGAGGGGCGGGCGCACGGCGGCGGCTCGGACTCCGGTGAGTCCGGCTCCCGCACGACAGGGAAGGCGGCGGCGTGACGGGCCGGCTGGGCCTTCGGCCCAGTTCGGTACGGAACTCTTTTTATTATAATTTCACCGTGAAGAAAAATCCAAATAAAATAAAAAAAATCCTAAAATTCCGAAAACAATTTTCACCGTCCTCTCCTAATATTTAGGACAAAGTGAACATTTTTCTAGGCTAAATGAATTTTTTTAAATGCACATTTTCCCTAATTTAATAAAATTCAACCGGATAAAAGTGCAAATAAAATTCAAATAAATATATTTTTATTCAAAATTAAATTTCCAATATTTCCTAGCTGTTTTGAAGAAGTCATATTATCTTCTCTCATTTATTTAAATTGAAATAATTGGAAATTTTTTTTGAATAAAACCACTTTGATCCAATTACCAATTCTGAAAAATTCAAAAATAGATTTTTATGAAAACCTCCAACTCTCTCAATTGGTCCTTGAGTTGCTTAAGGCTTCTAGGATCAAAATTTCCAATTAAACCAATTCAAAATGCATAAATCATGGATGCATATGATGACCTAATGATTAACATCCAAATTGAAAATTGGGATGTTACAACCTGAGAAT
This sequence comes from Triticum aestivum, assembly GCF_018294505.1. Taxonomy (NCBI): domain Eukaryota; kingdom Viridiplantae; phylum Streptophyta; class Magnoliopsida; order Poales; family Poaceae; genus Triticum; species Triticum aestivum. The sequence continues at coordinate 213,520,586 of NC_057809.1, forward strand.
AACCCGCTTAGCATGGAAGATACCGACCACCGCATGTCATTCCATGAATGATCCAGACACATAAAAGGGATATTTATTAAAAAAACTTAGAGGTGGCACATGCAAATTTACTTAGGACGGCGGGGTAATACCGCATATAGGTAGGTATGGTGGACTCATATAGGTAGGTAAGTACAGGCGAAGGCTAGCAATTAGATTGAGAAGCGGGCAGCTAGAGAGCAACAACGGTCATGAACATGCATTATGCATAAAGTAACATTGGACACTAGCATGAGTAGGATATGAACACCATGAACATAAATATCATAGAGGCCATGTTGGTTTTGATTCAATTACATGCATGAACATGTGCCAAGTCAAGCCACTCGAACATTCCGAGGAGGATACCATATCGTCATACTACATCACAATCATTTTAACGCAATGTTGATATCCGAGATAAATCATTATCCACTCCCAGCTACTTATGCATGACATGTGAAACTATAATCTCTAATTGTCAATGCAAACATGTTTAATCATAATGGGCTGAATCATGGATACTAGGTTAAACATATTTACACAAATAGAACAAGTCGAGTTCATACCAGTTTCTCTCTACCACGACTAGTTCATCGAATATCGTCATTATTGCCTTTCACTTGCACGACCGAACAATGTGAAAATAATAATAGTGCAAGAGTGTCATGGACTAAGCTAGAATCTGTAAACATTTTATTCAACAGGAGAAGACGAGGTAAAATGGGATCTTTATTAGATCAACAATTATTCATAAGAGAGCCACTCAACATTTTCATTGGGGTCTTCTCCTCGGTAAGACTCGAATACAAGAAAAAGAAGTTCATAGAAAAACACTGAAATATTTTTGGAGTTTTTGGTTTTCTTGAAGAAGCAAATAAATGGTAAAGCAAAAACGAGAAAAACTATTTACACGGGAAAGCTCCCAACAAGTAGAAGAAAAACAAGGAAATCTTTTTGGGTTTTGTTTTTAGTGCTACAGCTAAGCATGCGTAGAAAGTGAATTAATTACAACTAATTTTTTTTGGTTTTTCTAAGGTTTTTCAAACACACAAGAAGAAAGCAAGAAAATAAAATTAAGCATGGATGATACAATGAAAAAGTGTAAACACCGACAACTGGAATGAGATGTGTGAACATGAATGTAATGTTGGTGAGAAACACGTACTCCCCCAAGCTTAGGCTTTTGGCCTAGCTTGGTAGTCGATCAGTAGCCTGGATAGTAGTTGGCGTGGTAGCTCATGGAGGCTCTCAGTGTGGATGCCTCGGCTTGCCATGCCGCCTCAACTGCTACGTTGTGAGCTCGGGCCTCGCTCTCAAGAACAAAATATCTTCCCTTGCTGTGATAATCAATAAGAGTAGGCGCAGGCAGATATGTGTGCACAACAGATGCTTGGTTAAACAACAATTTATAGGTGAAATTATGAATATCTCCCTTAAGGATTTTATGATCTTTCATAGCATAAAAGTCTAAATACTGTGTGGGTAGGATAGGGTCAAAGGGCAAAGGTGAAACACCCAACCCTCGTGCTAAACGCGTGGCATAAATTCCACCATAGAAACAGCCACTATTAGCGTTATGCTACAGTCTGCGTGCAACAATCGCTGGAAGATTATAACTCCTATCACCAGTGAAAGCGGTGTGTATGAGGCTCAAGTCTGGAGCACAAAGTGTACTACAATCTTGCTTGCCTACGATACATTTCCTGTTAAATAATGCAAAGTACTGAATTGCGAGAAAATGAATGCTCTTTATTCCACCTTGCGTCACTCCCCTCGTCTCACCATAGCAAAGACTAGTCAACAATGATTGGTACTCAGCCCTTGGCGGTTCGTCAAGCAAACCCCAGAATGGGAGTTTGCAGTGGTGAGAAAAATTCTCTAGTGATATGGTAAATGGATTTTCATAAAGCTTAAATGACACCCTAGACTCACGGGGATGGAATTTAAATTCTTTGACAAATGATCCAATGAGAGTGTGGTGCTGATCGCACTTATCTAAAATGTAGGGACCGAGACCAGCATTGTGAACATATTGCTCAAATTCGTCCTTAATGCCCACACTCACCATATAATCATCGCATGGCCATAGGCATGTTTTGGTGGCGGCATCTAGAATGGAACTTTCACATGGTTCAACGTAAGACCGACGAGCGGAGTTGTCACTAGAAGATGCACCCGAGGATCTCCTCCTCGAAGAACTCCTTCCAAATAGGTTCATCATGTTCGTGTGCAATTTTCTGAAAAATTTTGGGTGACAAAAGTTTATCAACAAAACTTTACAAGATTGATAGCAACTACTCAAAGGGATACATAGAGGCCATAGTGAGCATTCAAACTACTTAGAACTCTAAGAATTCAACATGTGTAGCGACTCAACCTCAGACGATCAAGTCTCTGTGCTTAAGTGTCATCTCTGAATTGGTATGATGACACACATAGTACTCGAGGAATTATAACAGAGGTAAATCACATGTATAAAGTAACATAAATACTATTACCTCAATCCAAATAGTGGAAGTAACAACAAGGTTGTGGATTCCCATCAACACCAATGGCAAAGTTGAGTGTAGAAATCATAACCCTTATGAAGTGTGAACTTTCCTTGTACTGTTGATGAAGATGATTCGTACTCATAACACCTGATAGTTCTACTCGTCACACTCCGGTTAATCTATCATAAGCAAGCAATTGCATACATAAGCACTCATGCAAAAGAATCGAAGAAAAGATCTCGGAAAATTCAAAAACAAGCAATAAACTCTTGCAATAGAAAAATATTTCTAATAGTACCAAAATTGGGTGGATTTGGTCTTATCAGAAAGTTTAGGTCAAGAGCTTCAAATTGCAAAAAGAATCAATTAAATCAGAGTTATAAAACTCGAGTTATGAACAAAAGAAATTCAAATTCAAATCCGTTTGAAATCAAAATTTAAAACTTTCAAAAATATGTTTAAGTTGTTTATCTGGATAGAGGAGATCATGATGAAGAAGTGGGCGTTGGTTTCGTTGGATTTGGACCAACGAGTAAAAAGTTGTGAGGGATTGAAAGGCAGGGGCTAATCTGAAAAAAAAATCTACAACTAAGTCCCTAGACACGTGTCAGAAATCTATTGGTTAAAAATCGTTCGCTGTGAAGGTAAAGCAGTGAACGTTCACTAATTAACACATACCGGTTCGAAAATAAAAAAACAAGAAGATCTAATCTGGGTCGTTCATTGAAGATCTAACGGAGGCGCGTGGAGCTGGACTTACAGCGGCGGTGTACGTCGACGAGGGTGTCGGGCGTGGTCGCCGGGGGTGCTCTGGTGGCCGAGGGTGACAGCGGAGGCGACGGGCGGACGCGGTAGGGCGAGACGGTTCCGGTGGTGGTGGATTTCGACTGCGGGGTGGTCCGACACGAGTGGGGCGAGCTTGGTGGGCTTCGGCTCCAGTAGTCGTCGTCGGGGAAGACGACGGCGCGTGCGTCGGCTCGAACGGGGCGGGCGCTCCGGTAGTCCTCCGGCTCGTCAGGAGGCACGGGGTCGTGCGGTTCGGCGAGGCTGACACGATGGTGGTGGCGGAGGTGGTCAGAAGGGGCACGTGGAGGCGCGGCAAGTCGACGGAGCTCGATGAAGCTTCGCGAGCTCCAGCGAGAATTGGAATAGGGTGAAACGGCCATGGGAAATCGTGATTTTTGCGAAAATCGGATGAGGAGGGGGAGGGCATTTTTAAAGGGAGGCTGGCATGCGCTAGGGGCAAATATCCGAGCGAAACAATCGGGATTTGGATCGGGGCAATGTGCCCGTGATGAACATGAAAGAATCGACAGAGGAAAGGGATGACAGGTGGGTCCCTCGTGCGGGCGTCAACTGATGTGCGTGCGTGCAGTTGCGGCCGGGAGAGATGGGGTTAGCGAGAGGGAGAATGGTCGGCCGGATGTGATAGGGCAGTGGCCTCGGGCCTCTTTTTTTAAACGCAGCAAGGAAAACTAAAACAAAGTAAATATAAACAAAATTATATATAGGCATATTATATATCAAAATTTTTATAAAAACATTTCCTACAACATGAACTATTTTTCAAGTTCAAATAAAATTCACACAAAATCCAATAATTCAAACAGTGTTGTTGTTGTAATAAAAATTATTTTAAAATACCAACATGATTTCAAATCCATTTTTATCCATTTTTCTACTGTAGGGAATCATTGTACCCTATTTTCCGAGGGTTTTTGGAGAAAAATAATTTGAATAAAACCCAAATAACTCCAAATTGAAAATAATTTCAAAGGGACTTTCAATTTGATTTCTTTGAAACTTCCAACTCTATTTCTTAGAATTTGAAGAAGTCATTTTATCTTCTCTCATGAAACTCATTGAGTTGCATGAAGTTTCCGAATTTTAAATAGTTCCAAATGGAATTCAAATCTTTTCAAACCCTTTTCATTTATTTAAATGGAAGAAGTCATATCATCTTCACTCTAGGGTTTTGTGATGAAATGAATTTGAATTCATGGAGATCATAAATGCAAGGTGAAAGTTTGGGGAAGTCCTTTTATTCCCTCTCATTTAACTTTCTAAAAAAATCAAATTTCACTCAATTTCACACAAGCAACCACACCACAATCAAACAATCAATCAAAACTATTTATTTAATATAACATTCCAAAATTTAGAATTTTGGGATGTTACAAACCTACCACCCTTAAAATGAATCTCGTCCTCGAGATTCGGAGAGGCTAGCAAGAAATAGGTTAGGTTCGGGGGTATCTCAAAATCAAGCAATTATCATGAAGGTCTTGGGTGCTACCACCCTTAGAAGCATGGTTACGGTCCCATCAAAACTCATATACTCCCTCCTTATTGTTGGCAGTGTTGATCTTCTCCAATCTTCAGGATAATTCCTTCTCTGGGCTCTTCCGGTAGTGGCATAACCTTTTTCCTCAATTCCCATGTCCTTTCATTCTTGGTACGGTTCTTCTGTGACTGGGTCTTCTTAGCTGACGGGTCTGGCTCCAATACTAAACAACTATCAATATCTCATGGTGGTCAACCATTTACGGTTTCTCCTGCAAGAAATGGGTCTGGGCTTCATTCTCACCGTATGACCTATGATTGGCAACAGCTACCATGTACAAGGGAAAATTGTTATACCATTCTAAGGTTTAAACAAGGTTTTGATCGTCGTCTCTCTAGTATGGGTAAGTCACTCAGATTTACCATCCCATATAGCAAGGCGAATAATAAGAGTAAGTTGGTATGATGATCAATCCATCCCGCACCCAAATCATTACCTTGTATATGGTTTAGCGAATCTCGCATTCTAACACTCGGTCATCCTCACAAGCATTGCAGAATTTCTCTTGTCAAATTCAGATAAATCCATGGATTCTGCAAGCCAAACAAACATCTATCGTTCCTTCACAACTCTTAGGTTTTGCGTAACTCCTATAAGATCGTCTGTTGATAAAGGTATATCCTCTTCCGAGGTTTTTCCTTCAGCAAGAGTGTGTTTACTTCTTGGCAGGTCCTGGAGCCTGTGGGTTATGGCCCATCGCATCACTTGTAAACCTTGAACTCATCATTGAGGGTAGCTTATCATTATTCCAATATCCAGCTTCCTAGCATTCTTAAATCCATCCAATTGTACTGTCTCCCTTCCATCTATTTGTACCAAACTAAGACATGATTACTCAGACTCATCATGGAGTTAAAATTGCTCCATATTACCAACATTATACCTCCTTTATATCCAATAGTACGTCATCCCTTCATATTCTTGGGATATCCCACATATCAAGATAAAACTCGTACTTATTTTGTCCAAAGTCTACTCCGTGGAATATCATTATATTTTCCAGGGGTCAAGTGTCATCACAGGGTACTACCACCCTTGAAATGCACAAATTCTTCCATAGACCATATTTCTCAAATCCTCGAAAATGGTCAAAATCTTTCTTCATAGAGTAACTTCTCAGAAAATCCAAATCAGTACCAACGATGCTAACTTTATTGATTCTCAAATTATTACAATCTCATGCATTTCCATTACGTGCCTCAACTCAACACCCCAATATAAAAGAAATGTTCCCACTACTACTACTATATTTCTCACAGACTCAACTATTTAACACGAATATCCTCATTGGGACAATCTCTGGCAAAGTGCCCTACTTCATTACAGCAGAAACATATTACCTCTGACAAGGCTCATGGTTTCCCTGTGATTACATAGCCTCCTTGGGTCCTCAGCTTCCTTTTTGGGCAACCGCTGAAGTAGTGCCCTGAATCTTTGCACCCGAAACATGTGATATGACTCAGGTCCTTATTTGTAGAAATTGGGCTATTCCTGGAATCCAATCTATTTCTCTTCCTGGATTTCTCCATTCCAATCAGGGCTTCTATTTCCAGTGGGTCATACTCTACTTCCTGTGTCGGGAATTCTACTAGATCCCCATTCAGACAATTTGGGAGATGTGTCCTTCTTCTCCACATGAATAGCATGACTTAGTGCAGGGTTTAATTAGATCTTCTTTGTGTGTGTCCTCGACATCTTCCTTCATCACAGGTTCTTCTAAAATTTCCAAGAGGGCTCCTTTCATTTCTTCTTTCTTCTGCTGGATGGTTCTTTGTACCATGGGGTAAATGTGACACTAAGCAGGGTAGTGCGTAGTCCCTTCACACAAGAAACAAGTAATCTACCTAGTGGGGCATTCTTCATCTGGGTGACTTCCTTCACAATTAGGGCATTCATCCTTGTGTTCTTTATGGTTGTGTCCTATTTCTCCATAGAGCTTGCAGGCACAAGGTTTCTTCATATCATTTCCATAAGGCTACAATTTCTGGGACACAAGACGAGACCTTTGCAGAGTCAACTTAAATTCTTCCCAAGTGGTTACTCTTTGCCACCGATTGATGGTTTGGTATACATCCTCCACCAAGTAGCAGCACCTCTTTCAAAGCACTGAAGAGCATGCTGGGTCATATCCTTTTCCGCTATAGGGTTATTCTTCATGTGATCTTCCATGTTCTGAATCCATCGGTCCGTCTCCAATTGACTTATCGGTCCCAGAAATGTGAGTTCATCTCCATTCATCATCTATTGGGTCTAGGGGTTTTGGGGTGAGATAAGAGAGATAGAGAGGGATACACACAATACAAACAATAGTTTTTGAAGAGACCGATTTTATTTTGTGGCTGTTGCGAAAACATCAAACAAATGACAGCTCACAAACATCGCATCGGACGTAGGTATAAAATAGGGGTTTGGTCTTCTAAGGGTCAATAAATATTCAAAGTTGCCAAACTCTTCAAGTCTTGTTCATTTCTCCGATGGGCTTCTTCCGATCATGCTTGTCCTTCTCAAGTTCTTTTTCCAGGTCATCTCTATTGATGCGAAGTCTCTCGTGATGCCCTTTAATATTCTGGAGTTGTGTTCCAAACTTCTGGGTTTCAACATCCTTAGAATGAACCATGGTCCTACTGTCCTTCAGTTCATGACGAATCTCCAGTATCTCGAGGTTTTGCTCCTCCAACTTGGCTACTTCCAGCTTCTGGGTCCTGAGTTCTTCACGAAATACTTTCTTGTCAAATACGGCTTCCTAAAGGTCCACCCTAAACTTCTTGATATAATACTCCAGATCCTGGTGATACACCAGCTAAGGTTAAAACTTCGTCTTTTGCTGATAGGTGCTCCATTAGCCCTTTTGTCATCCAATCCTTCCGACGAAATGCATGCTTAACTCAGCACGGTGACAATAGCATAAGCGGGCGATAACATCATGGATAGTCGTGTTTATGCCCATTTGTTTGCCATGAGCTATCATTTCATAGTTGATATCTCCTGTCTTGGGGTTTTCTTGATGGCCAAAATCTTGAGTCTTGATGCTCCATGTTCCGGTATCTCTTTAACACACCTTCATCTCAGGTATCGGCAACTTCAATAGTCTAACAAATTCCATAAGGCTGGATCATAGGAAAAGTCTTCGTAGTGTTGTCTTTGGTTCAAGGTGAAGCTCTTCATCTAAAATATGTAAGCCAGGGGTTCTTCGGTAAAGAAATTCAGAAGGGCACAAGAATAACTTAAGTGGATCCTATTCAGAGCCTTCCAAGTCACTTCACTCTGGGAATTCTTCAGAGCCTTCAAATTCTCCTAGTCTTTGGAGTCTTCAACCATTATAGTTTCCATTATTATAATGCACGGTAAAATCCTCTTCATTCCGAAGTGGTCTTAGTTGTTCGGTATCTTGTACTTCTTGGAGTGATCTCATCAGTCGAATCTTCGCGTGGTCAAAAGGGGAAATGGGTATAGTCTAACTAAAAGGGAAAATATTTGATAAAACTCAGAAAAAAAGAGAGGTAAAAGATCCTTTTGAAAATAAAGTTGTAGAGAAAATATTTCCTATGGGCTTGCCAGTTTCTAGGGGTCATGTCCTACAGTCAACATGTGCTCTGATACCATCTTGTAGCGACCCGACCTCAGACGGCCAAGTCTCTGTGCTTAAGTGGCATCCCTGGATCGGTATGCTGACACACACAGTACTCGAGGATTTATAATAGAGGTAAATCACATGTATAAAGTAACGTAAATACTATTACCTCAATCCAAATAGAGGAAGTAACAACAAGGTTGTGGATTCACATCAACACCAACATCAAAGTTGAGTGTAGAAATCGTAACCCTAACGTATCACTTACTCGTCGAAGATTCCTACAACATGAGACGTTGCAGCCATATAGGTCAGTACATTGAATGTACTGGCAATTTCACACTGTAGAGCAATGTTGAATAATGGCTATCACTACATGCATATTTGGCTGGTGGAGGCTCTAAGTTTAATTTTGCATAAAGCTAATTTTTTCCTATAGCAAAAGAATATATTTTATTTAACTACAAAGTTGGTTGAAAATTATTGAGAAGGTTCCTCCAACTCAATCCCAAAATAATAATTATAACCCAACAAATTAATTAAGTAAAGTAATGAGATCAAATCAATAATTCAAGTACCAGATACTCAAGATGTCCATAACCGGGGACACAGCTAACCATGATTAGTTTATACACTTTGCAGAGGTTTGCGCACTTTTCCCCATAAGACTCGATTTCCTCCTTTGAATTTCTCGCACTACATGATGTTTGAGAAACGGATGATCGAGACAGTCTTTCAGAAGCATTAACTCTTTACTCTGGGTAGACAGTACTACCTACTTTCCCCCTACATCTGCTAGCCTACCACTGAAAGAGGTCACACAACTTACTCAACTATGCCAGAGCCCATAATGGCTTGTGGCTGCACACGGAAGTTTTTAGCATGAATAATCTTATGATCCCTTTGAGCATGGGCGACATTCCATAGGGTGATCACACGAGTACTCCGGGATCCCCTTGGGCAAACACTGGGTTCTCCAGGTGCCCAGGCAAACCACTGGGTGCTCCAGGGTGCCCCAACCAATCCACCCAGATGTGTATTAAAGTAGCCACCTTAAGTTAAACCTTAGTTAACAAAAACTCTCACATCTTACATGAATCTCACATACCAATCCACGTCTACGAGCATAGCAAAGTAGTGTAAGCATAACGCAATAATACCCTGGGTTTGAATGTAAGACAATAGGTTCCTACCCAAGCTTCAAAATATCGGATATCGGGTTTGTATCGGTGTGGCTTTGACATATCGGATGTCAGATATCGAGTGATATATCGGACGATATGTAGATATATCGGCGAACACATGTCTAGTTTTTTCATTATTCTTGTTCAAAACATTTACTTTTAGTAAAAGAAAATGTATGATGTCAATGCTTTAACATAACACTTTTAGGTTCCTAGTTTACTAACTTGTTAATTAAGAAACAATTAAGGAAAGATTCACAAAATCGTTACTCTATGATTAAAAAAAGTATGATATATATGCATTTGTATGAAACATTGCGAATGACTTTAATAATATATAATGGCGTTGTAAATGCATAATCTTATTTCACTGTTATCCAATAAAGAATTGTTGCCATCTTTGTATCGTTCTATATCGATGGACATATCGGGCTAGTTATCGACCATATCGGTCGATATTTCGATCGATATCGGATGATATGTTGGAAAATAATATTTGCAAAATGATATGTTATGTTTATATCGATGGAGCCCCAAAAGTGATATATCGGTCGTATCGGCCTACATTTAAAATCTTGTTCCTACCTCATCAACTACTTCCCAATACCCACATGTTATCAAATCCTAGTCATGCAATGTTTGAGGGTTGAAACTAATGCATAAAAAGTGGGTATGAAAGGTATGATCAAAGTGTGAACTTGCCTTGTACTGTTGATGAAGATGATTCGCACTCATAACGCCTGATAGTTCTACTCTTCACACTCCGGTTAATCTATCGTAAGCAAGCAATTGCATACATAAGCACTCATGCAAAAGAATCGAAGAAAAGATCTCGGAAAACTTCGAAAACAAGAATTAACTCTTGCAACAGAAACCAATTTCTAACAGTAACAAAATTGGGTGGATTTGGTCTTATCATAAAGTTTAGGTCAAGAGCTTCAAATTGCAAAAAGAATCAATTAAATCGGAGTTATAAAACTCGAGTTATGAACAAAAGAAATTCATACTCAAATCCGTTTGAAAGAAATCAAAATTTAAACTTTCAAAAATATGTTTAAGTTGTTTATCTGGATAGAGGAGATCATGATGAAGAAGTGGGCGTTGGTTTCATTGGATTTGGACCAACGAGTAAAAAGTTGTGAGGGATTGAAAGGCAGGGGCTAATCTGAAAAAGAACTATCTACAACTAAGTCCCTGGACACGTGTCAGAAATCTACTCGTTAAAAACCGTTCGCTGCAAAGGTAAAGCAGTGAATGTTCACTAATTAACACGTATCGGCTCGGAAATAAAAAACAACTAGATCTAATCTGGGCCATTAATTGAAGATCTAACGGAGGCGCGTGGAGCTGGACTTACAACGGCGGTGTACGTCGACGAGGGCGTCGGGCGTGGTCGCCGGCGGTGCTCCGGTGGATGAGGGCGATGGCGGAGGCGAAGGGCAGACGCGGCGGGGCGAGACGGTTCCGGTGGTGGTGGATTTCGACCGCGGGGTGGTCCGATGCGGGTGGGGCGAGCTTGGTGGGCTTCGGCTCCGGTGGTCGTGGTCGGGGAATACGACGGCCGCCGCCCCGGCGAAAACATCGTCGCCGAGGAGGACGGGTGAGTCGAAGACGTCGAGCACCGGCTAGGGTACTCGTCAATAGTGGGCGCGTCGGATATGCCCAACGCAGCTAAGGAGGCGGTCAGTGCATCGATGACGTCGGCCGCCAGCGCGACGGGTTCATCGGAATCGGTGAAGGGCCCCATCTGGAACATGTCTCCGACTGGGACCTCGAGGCGCCCCACGGTGGGCGCCAACTGTCGTGGTGGGCGCATGGCAGATGCCAAGGGATGGCTAAAGGGAGGGACAGGCTCGAGGGCACCGGTGGGCTCGAGAGGCGGGGTCGGCATGAGCGAGTGTGGGACGCAAGACATACCCAGGTTTGGGGCTCCCGGAGAGATAACACCCCTAGTCTCGCCGAGAGTGGTTTATATGCGGAGTAGTACATAGTTGCTCCTAGAGCTGTTTGGGAGAGGAATGAAGACAAGCCAAGGCTTAGGCTGCTCCTTCTCCTCGTGTGTGTGTGTGTGTGTGTGTGTGTATGTGTGTGTGTGTTCTACTGATGATCTTATCGCCTCGTGCATGGAGGCCTCCTGGGGGGTTTTATAGGTCAAACCCTCAGGGCTACAAAGGTAAAGTTACAAGGCCATGGGGTCAGGATGTCAGCGCTTGGGAAGCCAGTGCAGGGACCCGCCGGGTACCAGGATACGCCGGGTTCTCCGGCGCGGGCCCCGTGCGCTAGGGGGCACTGTTCCCCCTCTTGTCGTGCGTCACGGAGTGGTTGGGCTGGCTCGGCTATAGTGGTGCCCCGCCTGGTCGCCATCGGCTTGCGTCAGCAGGACGAGGGGGGCACTGTTGCCAAGCCGGCCTCGGTCAGCGGAGTAGGTGGGACACTGTAGCCATGCTCCTGTCGGTCAGCGGGGTTGGTGGATCACTGCGACCATGCTCATCTCTTCTATGGGGACTTGTTCCGTCGTACGCCTTAGATGGGATGGGAGCTGACCCGCGACCGGGTTGAGGGAAACGCCATGCGGGCGCTGGCTCGCTGGAGAAGTCTTGGTTTGTCGAGTTCGGTCGACATGCGCGAGCAGGCCTGGCCGTGTTGCGGTCTTGGCCGGCTTGAGGAACCCGGCCAAGTACGAGCCGGGTTGAGGGGCAATGCCGGCCCCGATGTTTTTGAAAAGGATCCGGGTTCCGTTGCCTACCCGGGGTTCATCCCTCCGACAAATCCTATGTTTGAACTCAGTTTAAATGGAAGAAGAAAATGCAAGTCATAGCTACGAAATATCCTGTTGTGTGTCCTGATTGCTTTTGTTCCTTAACTTTGTTTTGTTATGAAGCATATATCGATCTTTTTCTTCAAGCTAAGGATGGTACATATTTCAGTATGTAATGTACTGTGTCAATATCCATGTCGTCCCCCACTTTATTTAGGTTTACAAATACAATTGGATGTAGTGTAGTGGTAATCACCAATTTTCATCCATATTTTGCATTTAAAAACTCAGATTTGAGTCTGGATCAACTCAGTTGTACTGTGTCAATATCCAACTCGAATTTTACTATATGTATTTTAACTGAATTTTGACCATGTCTTGTTCCTTTCTTGCTTGCTTGCTTCTTTTGGTGTGGATTTTACTCAAGGTAGGCTAGATTTTCCCACAAGGTGAGCTAGATTCCTGTTTGTAGGATGTTGTATCAGGATAGTAGACACACTAACAAGCCACTACTGATGAAACTAAGATCTGCTTGAAGTTTGGAGTATATGTTTTCTTTGCTAATTTTCAGTAAGTTAGCACAAATTCAGTTTTAATCCAAATTATTCAAATAAATCCAAATATTTTAAATTAATTCAAATAACTAAAATTAATCCAAGTCAATTCAAATAATTCAAATAAATCCAAATAACCCAAATTAATTCAAAGAATCCAAATTAATCCAAATAATTCAATTAATCTAAATAACCCGGATAATTTAATTAATCCAAATAACCAAAATTCCAATAAATTCCAACAAGGAGTTGATATACAAGGATTAGACAAGGCATATACAAGGACATGACATAAGGGCCTCTTTGTCCCCTTTTGACACAAGATTACACAAGACACACATAAGGAGCACTTGGTATCAACAACTACCTGACTACATGACATAAGGACCTCTTTGTCCCCTCCTGGCTACATTATTTTCCTTTCTCTCGCCATTTCTTCACTTCCCTTCTCTTCCCTTTACTTTTCTTTCTTTTCCCTTCTGTTGCTACTTCTTCCCTTTACTTTTCTTTCTTTTCCCTTCTATAGCTAATTCTTTCCTTCCCTTTTCTTTTCCTATTGCAATTTCCATTTCTTCTATAACGGCCCTGGTATCAACAACTACCTGACTGCCACAATATACACTAATTATTTCCCTTCCAGCATTCTGAATATGATCCTTGTGCAAGTGTGGCAACTTATATTGATTTTCTCCTTTGTCTTTCATAACTTCAAATATAACTGCTTCTAATGTGATAAAGCTTCTGTGCAACTTGTGGGGATCATAGTTCTGGAATTCCTCTTCCACGCCTTGTACCAGTTCCTAGATGTTTGTAGATGAACTGCAGTCGGTTAGAGACTGGAGAGAGTTATGGAAGCAGAGGTCCAAACAATTGAACTCAGGGCTATTTGGGGGCTGTTGTAGCAATCAGATGTCAAGATCAGCTTGTTCCACAGCTTCTCGAAAAGCTACATCATTACGAAGGACATGAGGCTTTGCGTTATCCTGTTGGATGAATATTGTTGCTCTCTCATCATCGTTAGGCCACTTATCTTGAATTGCTGGGATAACCTTATCGATGAGATAATCTCTACACACAGGCCTGGTTACTTTCGCTGATTTCAACACATTTGTTCCCTTTGCTCTGTTCTGACTTGTCCGCACCGCCTCAGTCTCTTCAATGAATGCCCAAATGCCGATCTTCCAATCGAATGTTAGCTCCCCCTCATTGTTATACCGAGGCCTGGCCACAACTATTAGGAACATTACCTTCCCAATGTTGTTAGTGTTTGACATGGTGCGCTTGGGTTCAGGTTCTCTTGGAAGTACATAGTAACTATTCTTCAATCTCGTCATGTCAAACCACTTTTCATCGATGTGAACCATATTGGTCATTGGCTTGAATTAGCCCAAGAAGTTGATATCGAATTGTCATCGAGCATGGACATGCATAATTTCAATCTCGCAAGCTTGTTCTCTGGCTTGAGGTGAGGCTTCACGGTGCTTGTGATGCGGTTGAGATCATTCAACTGGAACCTCTTATGTAGGGTCGATCGGGCCACACCTAGAGACCGTGCCAGAGATTGAATTGTCCTTCTTTTATTTAGTGGGATTGTTGAGGTCCTCGCTAGATCCAGCTCCTTTCTCTTCCGACCAGCTCTTCCTGTCTTCTTGCTTGAGACATCTACTTCTTTGCCATCGGCAACCTTCTTTTTGGCGTCTTCCCAGATTCTTTCAACAGATCATACACTTATGTTCAACAGGGTTGAGACTAGCAGCTTGTCATCTGGTTGAACAGATCCATCTCTGAGCTCGATTACTAGCAAGGCGAAGTAAACACCATGCCTCTCCTTATTTGACAATTCTCTTCTTTTCTCTTGAAGTATCCAATTCATAACTTCATCCTCTTCCTCTTCATCTTCTTGAGGCATCCAATTCCTAGCTTCATAGTCTTCCTCTTAAGGCATCAAGTTCAAATCCATAGCTCCATTCTCTGCCACTTGAGGTTCCTCCTCTTTAGGGATCCAATTCAAATTAATACCTTCATCGTCTTCCTCTTGATGCATCATGTTCAAATCCATACTCCTGCTATCATTGACAAAAGATGACTACATCATGGTTTATAGCAGCACGAAGAGATTACAGCAAGCAACAACACAATAGGTTACTAGTGAACTTTTACGCACAAGTAAGCTTGGTTTTTACAAGCACACGTGAATTAGCATCAATAACTATGATCAAAACTTTCTACATCCTGAGATAAGAGATGTGCAACCAACATGCATGCATTTGTGTTTGATGAATCCCCTCCATCACTACACACAAAATAATTACGGGATCATGTGTGAATCTCTGACAGCAATGTAAACTAAGATCATACTCCCCTTTACTGAAAAGAATTCAGTTAACACTATTTTTGCAGAATTGTTGTTGTCAGTTAACTAAAACTACAGCACATTCCAATCAATTGGCTGCAGCCTGCAGGTATATGTATATGTGCTCTAATTGAATTTGAATGATTCACATAACTGAATTTATATGTACTCCACTTTATACCCAAGCTTTCATTAAGTACTTTATGTTTGCTTATTTTTGGTTTTTCTCTCTGCAGGAAATACTTTGGCATGGTACAGTTTGACCAGCCACAGGACCAGATCAGTTAAGCTACTCCTTTTAGTCTACATCAAGGTACATATCTTTTAACTAAATTTTAACAGTCTGGTGTTGTTTTCACTAAACAAAGCCATTTTACAGAAGTTGCTTTCATAAGTTGCAAACAGTACTCCAAACTAGCAGTACCAAACTGAATTTTGTACTCCAAACTTTCATAATTTCTGGAGTACTCTAAACTAGAGTAATTCCAGCAGTACCAAACAGTACTCCAAATTTGCATATGTTTAGTGACTGCATATGTTCAGTGACTTAACAATTTGACAGTTAGCAAGGTACAGTGATTGTGTATGTTCAAAATTAGCTGATCTGCTCTAATTCCACAATCCTAGCAATTATTGATCTAGACAAACATTCAATTTCACCAGATGACTATCAGTTTCACCGTGAAAATTGATAGTAAATTTTAACAGTTTGGAGTATAGATTAACTGAAACCTGACATTTTAACTGAATTTTACGTTCTTCCTTCCTTAGGAACACGAGCTCTGGAGGCAACACAAGGAGCGGGCCAAAGGAGCACAAGGCAGCTGCTATTGGAGCTTTGCTACTGCTGACAACACGAATATCGAGCTGCGGATCAATTTCACTCTGTATCAACAGAGGAGCACAGACAAGCGAGTTGCGGATCAATTTCACTTTGTATCACAGAGAAGCACAGACAAGGGATATGCGGATCAATTTCACTTTGTATCAGCTGCAGGATCAGAGCGGAGTAGCAAAGGTAGAAGCAGAGGCCTCGGGGGTCGAGGGCGGGGATCGGAGGGCATCGGCAGTAGAGGCGTCGCCCGCCGCCACCACCTCAACCAGCCGACGGGCCAAAGTGGACTAGTGCGGCGGCAGGGAGCGACAGAATCGTGGGCGGAGTGGACCAGCGCGGCGACGGTGGCCGGCGGAGGACCCGCTCGTCGGTGGCCGGTGGAGATCCTCCTCGTCGGCGGGCCGCGGAGATCCTCCTTGTGGGCAGCGGAGGTCCTGTTCGTGGGTGGGCTCGTTGGTGTCTCAGGAACTACTCGTCGACGGCTCGGGACCTTCCCCTGGAGACGGCTGGCCGCGGCAGGTAGCCGTGGCGATGCGGGCGACGGGAAAAGGAGGAAGGAGATGAGGGCTTAATTTCTAGAGATTTGAAAGTGGAAGGACTAAAATGCAAAAAAATGTACTACCCCGCGACATGAATTTCGGGACGGAGGGAGTAGTAAAGCAAATAGGTATTCTTCGTCTCTTGTGGCGTTTTGCGGAACCCAAAGTTTTCTGGTAATAAACCCGCGGTGCTGGTTTAAATTAAAAAACAGAATAAATATGTGCAGGGTGGGAGTCAAATCCACGACCTATGCACGTTATACCTGAGCCAATAACCACCTGAGCCCAGTGCAATTTCTTTTTACTTGATCTCTGCGTAATAATAAAGCAGCTAATATTTCTAGTGGTACGATATATAATTTATTCTATAAATTGTCAAAAATTACCCACCAATGCCACTCGTAAGTCAAAAAATGATTCCTTTTTTTTTCAAAGTCGCCGCCGTGCTAAGTTGTTTTATAGAGATGATACTCCATATATCTCACACACACAGAAACAGCGCAGGGCTACAGCCTGTCTAATCCACCACGGACACCAGGGTTCGATCCCCAGGTTTCGCTGATTTTCCTCCTCTTTTTGTCAGGCACCTCCCCTACCCAACCCAGTGCACGTTCATGAGCCGGCCCGCAGGGCGTGACACCCTTGTTTTTTTCTTTTTGCATTTTGTCTTTTGTCTTTTGTCTTTTGTCTTTTCTTTTCTATTTCTTTATTTTTTTTTCCTTCTTTAAATTAATTTGCGAATTTTGAAAAACATGTTCGAGAAATCATAAAATGTTTGTGATTTCAAAAATGTGTGGAGAATCATAAAATTTTCGCAGTTTCGAAAATATTAGTGATTTTACAACTGGTCGCAAATTATAAAAATAAACACAATCTGGAAAGAAATGTCAGGAAAAAACCATGTTCATGATTTTGAAAAAATAATCGTGTATCCAAAACAAATTCGTGAAGCTGACAAAAATATCCATGAAATTTTAGAAAAGGTTGAAAAAACTCAACAGAAATGCGAGTTTGTGGTTCATGAGATTCGTTTTTAAAGTGTGTCGTGTAGTGGCAAGCTCATTGCCTTGAGATTTACCATGTCGAATATATTGCAATCACATGGGCATCGCATCCATCATCAGCGAGGATGGGAAGAAAGATAAGTGGCAGTATAGCGAGTAACGGTGTTAAAATAAAGGACGCTCATATGTCAGGGTATTGAGCCATACTTATTTGGCTAGAGTATATTTTTTTATCCCCGGGTTCTGCAAATTTCTCCCCTCTTTTTGTCACACACCTCCCCTCCCACAGTGCACGTTCATGGGCCGGCCCGTAGTACGTGACACCCCTATTTTTTCCATTGTCTTTTGACTTTTCTTTTCTCACTTTTTGCTTTTTCCTTCTTTAAATTAATTCAAGATTTCCAAATTTCAAAACATTGTGAATTTTGAAAAACATGTTCAAGAAATCATGAAATATTTGTGAATTAAAAAATGTGTGGGAAATCATAAAATTTTCACAGTTTCAAAAAATATTAATTATTTTACAAAACTGTTCACAAATTATAAAACATGTTCATAACATGGCGAGTCACTGTGTTCAAATAAAGGACGCTCATACGTCAGGGTATTGAGTCATACTTATTTGGCTAGCGTGTATTTCTTTTTCTCTCCCAACGCACGGGCATGATTAGTAAATAAATGCAACTCAGGCCCGTCCCTCCACAGCCATAGGCAACGTCAATGCTTTCCTTTGTTCTTCCGTCTACTCGTGTCAACCTTCTTAGTCTTCTTGCTTTTGCTGAATTGCCTCTTTGGTGGCGGCTTCTTCTTCACGCCTAAACTGGGCTGCTTCTTGGCACTAACCACACCGCAACTCTTCTTAGCATAGCTCCTTGACACGGATTTCTGGTCATCCTCCTCTCCATGAGTAATTTCACTGGTGACTACTGTTATTCTAGTCCCGCCATCTTCATATGTCTTGATTTCTACATAAGCACCAAATCAATCAAGGCACAATAGGATCAACAAACATCATGCCAGTAACTGCTGTAAAATTAATCTCATCCCTCTACTCACCAGGCGCAGCTGCATCCATCCCATCACCATCACCGTCTTCACCATCCGCATTTTCTGATGACACGACTTTACCGTATAGAGCAATCTCTTTCTCTTGCTTTCTCTGGAAATACATAAAATGACACTGGTCAGTAAACCCTTCAAGTCTTGTTCATATTATTTATGTGACAGAAACGCTAGATAATCTACTTGAAATGACAGTAAGCCCAGATTCAGTGCTGTCCCTACCATTCCTGTTTCATCAAATCATCCATCAGTCTAACAGAGAAAACTGGTTTCTTGCATGTTTTCCCGTACCAGAAAGCACACGGTCGAGCTCTGAGGAATGCGTTGTGTATTCCGCAGCTCTAGGCATCTTCCCTTCAACATACCACCCAACACAACAAATCTTTGCAGTACCCTTTCCTAATGTTCCACTATCAGTTATTGGTAGCATTAACCCAAGAAAAATGCACCCCATGTTCCAATATGAAAAATATTAACCATGTAGGATACAGCCATTCAGCTTTTCATTCATTCTGATGATACACTTCTTCCTAGACTTCTCAAAATGTTGGTGCGTAAGGAAACCCTTCAACTAGAAGGATCCTACAGTCTGGTGGGCACATAATAATAGAGGAAACGATGATCAATCAACCTTCTCTTGGAAATCTTTGCTTTTGACCAACTATTACTAAATCAATAAAACATCCAAAGAACAACAAGAGCATCTCGAACAGATGATGTAAAACAGCCGCGGTGCCCAAAAAACTGTTGTTTGGGCACTTGGCACAAAAAAACAGCTCCAACTGAAGATGTTGTATTCAGTGATTGAAAAAAATTTGAGCAGCCCCAAGTGCTGCAAATATCCACCGGCTGCCTCAAAACACAAACACAGCTGCACGAACTGCAACTGCCACGCTGAAGTTTCCCCCGCCACCACCAAACATCGATTCCGGCTGGATCTCGCCGTTGCAGCCACCGCCGCAAGTCCACCGCCCGCCCCGGCCCAGCCGCCACTCTACCGCCCATTCCCGCCGCTCCGGACGCCCGCAACAACCCCCGCCGCCGTCGCTGGTTCAGGATCCGCCGAAGCCCGATTAGCAGCAATTCCAGCCGTTCCCCGCCCACCACCGCCCGAAATGGCCGCGTAGCACTGGTGCTCACCTTGGAGATCCATTAGTGGCACCGTGACCCCCACATGACCGCCGCTACCACCGCAGAGCTACTGCTCCTTCAGAGCTCTCAGCTGTCAGACGACGAGGCGACGGCGGTTCCTGCCGCAACCCCCAGCTCGTCGACGTCATGAAGACCGCTGCTCCTTCGGTGCACCACCCCTGAGCTCATTCCTAGCTGCGCCGGCGACCGCTGCTCCTTCGGTGCACCACTCCTGAGCTCATTCCTAGCTGCGCCGGCGACCGCTGCTCCTTCGGTGCACCACCCCTGAGCCCATTCCTAGCTGCGCCGGCGACCGCTGCTCCTTCGGTGCACCACCCCTGAGCCCATTCCTAGCTGCGCCGGCGACCGCTGCTCCTTCGGTGGCCACTAGGTGTTCGGCAAAAAGCTTCTAAGGTAAAAATAATTCATTTTTCCGTTTTTTTATTGCGATGTAGGAGTCGATTGTGATGGAAAGTATTGTGTTGTAGATGAGTTCATTTGAATTCTCTTTGTGGGATGATTCCTCCTCCGAAGAGGAATATGAGTGGGCCGAAGGGGAGGATATTGCTTTGATTACGATGGTGCACATGGAGAGGAACAAGTGGCACCAAAATTTAAATCATCCGTTGGAGATGCTCTAAGAACACAGAAAAACAGAATGCTGTGTGAGAGCTTCTCACCTTCTTGCGTGCCTCGATTCGCTTCCGTCTGTCCTTCTCCTGCGTAATCCTCTGCGCCTCCTTTCTCCTCTTCTTCTTTCTCTTGTGAAACCCAGTCACGAAATCCCTATAGTCCAAGATTCGCGTTAGAAAAAATTAAGAGCCCACGCAAACACAAATCGCACCGTGCCGCTACAGCCCAGAGACCGAAGGAGGTTGCGGTACCGTACTTGAGGGCTTTCTTGTCGAGGGAGACGGAGAGGGCCTTGTTCTTCAGGGCGCGCTTATTGATGTGCTTTGGGACCATGAACGTTGGCATCTGCCCCACCACCACATCCTCCCCTTCCTCCTCCGACGCTTCCATATCCTCCTCGTGCTCCTCTTCCAATCCCTCTTCCTCCCACGCCATGGCCAAACCTTTCCTCTCTCTCTCTCTCTCTCTCTCTCTCTCTCTCTGGTAGAGACGAGGAAGCGCCGCCGGCTTTGGAGAAGGGGGGCGTAGAGACGAGGAAGCGCCGCCGGCTTTGGAGAAGGGGGGCAACTAGGTTAGACGATACAGAGGTACACAAGTATAGCTGGCCAAACGGGCCGCCAGACCAAACAGGCCAGCCCGCTAGCACGCCGGCACGGCCCGCCATGGGCCAGGCATGGCACGGGCTAAATGGGCCGTGCCCGACACGTGGCACACCTTGGGCCGTGCTTGGGCCTGGAGCCTGGGCACGCGGGCCGGCACGGCACGGCCTATTTAATTTTTTATATATTTTCCAGAATTTATATATATATAATATAGTCCAATAGACCTAAAAACCAGCCCAACACACTGAAAATGTGCAGCCCAGCGTGCTAAATGGGCCATCAGGCCGGCCCATTTACTACTCAGGCCGTGCCTGGCCAAGGAGCAGCGCCCGTTGGCCGGCCCGGCATGGCCCGGCCATTAAACGTGCCATGGTGGGCTGTGCCGAGCCAGGCACGATTAGCACAGGCCGTGCCGTGCCGTGCCGGACCGGTCCGTTTGGCCAGGTCTGTACACAAGTCACGATCCTCAAAAAAAAGGTACACAAGTCACGTGCGATCCGTGTGAGTAAGGTGCAACTTTTTTTTTGAGGGAAATGAGTAAGGTGCGACTTGTGATAAGTTCGTCGCAAAACTCCTATTCTACATACCCCTCGCTAAAAATATAATTTACGGTTGGTTTTCTTTGAAGGAAAAAGTGTGTACCATCGTCTTATATTTTGAGACACATAGAGTATATGTATAATAAAGAAAATAAAGCAGAAATAAGCATAATCTCTAGTTCTAACAAGGACAGACATGGATAATGCAACTTCAGTACGATAAGGACATCTCCGGCCACGCCCCCAAGAAGGCTTCCCAGGTGTTTTTTCGTCCGTCGGCGTCAAAAAATCGGCCCAGTCGCGCCCCCAAGAGCCCAGTTTTCGCCGGCTCGGGCCGAAATTGGCGCCGGCGGACCCAACCCGAAGCCGGCGCGCTGGGGGTCGCTTGGGGGCGCCGGCCAAATCGTTTTTGGCGCGAAGAGCCGCGGGCCCGCCGCGTCAGCGACTCTACTCTCTTCTCGCCCCTTCATCGTCCTCATCGCCTCGTTTCCCGCGGCGAATCAATGCCAAAGCTGCCGCGCGCTGCCGCGCCGGTCAGCCTCCATTGATGCCTCACGGGCGACGCAGTGAAGGCTGGGCGACGCAGTGAAGGCTGGGCGACGCGTCCCTCGGCCGCCACGCAATCATGCCACGCGTAACGTGCCAGCCAAGCCTACCACGCGGCGTCTCCGCCTATAAAAGCCGACTGCAAGCGCGCCGGAGAGACTCACCCCGATCATCCACCGACGACGCGCTCATTTCTCCCCCTTTCCTTCTCTCGCCGTCACCAGTTGAGAAAGCATGGCCGAGCGTTTCCCAGGCGACGGCGCGGCGGCGAACGGATTCGGACGCCGTCATCTGCACGAGGACGAGGCTCACCTCCTTTTCGAGGCCGAGTACCCGGTCCCATCGGACATGCGGGTGCCCGGGGCATGGAGGATCAGCGCCGGCGGTGTGCCGGTGCCCACGGTACCCACCGGCGCGGCACGGCGTGCGGAGATCACACGCATCCGCTCGTCCCTGCCGCGTGCGGCTAGGGAGGGGCCCCGGTACGTCCCCGACAGCCCAATCTGGGAGCCGTACTTCCGTCGCTGGCACGACGAGCAGCTCGAGGCCACCAACGGCGTCGTGCCCTCCGGCAGGTTCAACGCCACCGGCCGGCATCGGTGGTGGGGCGTGCCCGGGCGCACGTTGGAGTCCGTCCTCGAGTACATCGAGGGCGGCAACACGCTGCGCCTCGAGTACCCCACTCCCCCGTCCTTCTCACGCCGCCGCCGGGAAGCTCCTGGACGCCGAGGCGCATGGAGACCGGGGTGTCCTCCTCCTCGTCCGGCGGCTCTCCCTGCCTCCACCTCCGCCCCGTCAAGCCGGAGCCCCAGGACACGCCTGCCAGCGCGCGTACCCGTAGCTCCGGCGGCTCTCCCTACCTCCACCTCCGCTCCGGCACCCTCGTCGAGCCCAAGGTGGAGTCCAGCCTTCCCTCGGAGTATGAGGAGATAGCCCGGTGCGGCTTCTCCAACGAGGACGCCATGCGGTGGTCGCACGACGACTACCTGCGCGAGGAGATGATCCGGCAACGCCGGGCCCTAGAGGAGATCGCCGCCCGCAAACGTGAGCGCGAGGACGAGGACGATGTCGTCGTCCTCGATAGCGACGACGACGACGCCCCCGGACCGTCCAACCTGCCGCGCCAACCGAGGGAGGGATGCAGCAGGGACGACGGAGGCTTAGGCGGGGGCGACGACGGCGGTGGCGGTGGCGGTGACTACACGCGGTTCTACAGCCTCCTCGGCATGTAGAACCGCGTGGGCGGGCGGCGAGGCGGGCGGCGAGGAAGACGGCGGGGGTAGCCCGCGATAGTTTTTTTCTTTTTTTTTGTAAAATATGTTTAAATTTGAACGAACTCGCCCGTATTTGCGTTGTGTTTGCGCCGAATTTGAACATTTTAAAAACCCGTGGGGGCGCGACTGGGGGGCATCATGCCCCCAGTGCACGGTTTAGCGCCGGTGCGCTCCCAGAGGGCGATTTTTTGCCCCTCCTGGGGGGCCAACGGCTGGAAATGCCCTAAGCTTTGGATGATTTTTGTCTGTACTCGACTCTAGACAATTGGTGTGGGTTGCAATCCAATATAGAGGTTCAAGTTGGAGCAAACATATGCCATGAGTTAGATCTTTTTTTTGCGGGGTAAAGGGGATTGTATTAGTTAAGTATAAGAAATGTTACAATCCCTGAGGATGAGGTCTTGAATAGATTCAAGACCTGCTCCTAACCATACCACAGTACGATTCTCTTCACGGCCGAATTTTGCAAGCAGGTGGCTCGCATGGTTCTGGGCTCGGGGTATCTTTTTCAGGCTTGTACACCGGTCTGACGCCATATGATGCTTGATCTCACCCACAAGCTGGCAGAGAGCAGAGCCATCCCGGCTGGGACTATTAACCATAGCAACGAGCTCCGCTGAATCAGACTCCACCACAAACTGATGTGCACTCCACTGCATCGCCAGATTAATTCCTTCCAGGCATGCACTCATCTCAGCTTCTAGGGCCGAACTACAGCGATGGAGGACGCGGCAAGACGAGAAAATTATCTGACCCATCCAGTCTCTCAGTATCATTCCGGCGCCCGCCGCCCCTATCGCGGGGATGAAGGAGCCATCCACATTTAATTTGACCACCCCAGCTGGTGGTTTTGCCCAAGGAATTGGCTCATCCGACTGTACCATTGGCTGCACCGGCAGAGGAGGTCCATCCATAATCCCTTTTCCTTTAATAATTTTCTCAACGGACTCGGTCTGGATCAGCTTCAGGGATCGCATGTAACTACATAGGTAGCGGCGGGATCCTTCAATAGTTGGCAGCGGCTTATCATGAGTAACCTCATTCCGGGCATGCCATGCGCGCCATAGCACCATCAGGACATGCGCACATTCATCCGCAGGCAGCGAGGTGACGAGTTCAGGGATCCAGTCCGGTGGCAGCTGCTGCATGGTTGCATGTGAAGGTAAGCGCCACACCTCCTGCATGGCATTCCAAAGGGCATACACATGCGGGCAGAAGTACAGGGCATGTCGGAGATCCTCTTTTGCATGGCCGCAAATCTGACAGTAGCCAGTCACCCGCATGCCCCGGTACTTCTTGTTCACTTCAGTTGCAAGAGCATTTGACATAGCACGCCAGCCAAACGTCCGGACCTTGGGTGGTACAGGAAGATTCCAGAGTTGCTTCCATACTTGCCGCTGACCGTCCGGCTGTGCGCTAGAAGATGCCCAGCTCATCGCCTGATCCTTGAGACGCATACCCAGCTTGTAAGCACTTCTCACGGTGAAGATACCGTTTTTTCAGGATTCCATGCCAAGAAATCTGATTCCTGCCGTGGCGATGTTCTAATCCGCAAGATGGCCTCCACATCAATCGGGGCGAAAGTCGCTCGAATTTTTGATTCATCCCACACTCCGTGTTGATCCAGCAGACTAGAGACTCGGTTTAGGCGAGAGCGGCCTCGGGGGCTAAGTGGCTTAAGCGTTGATGAGCGAGGGATCCAGTTGTCCCGCCATATCCGAACCGAAGCTCCGTTTCCTATCCTCCATATCATCCCTTCCTTGAGTAGCTCAAGGCCATAAGCAATGGCAGACCAAGTCGACGATGGCTGGCCCGCGAACACTGTGTCCAGAATATTGCCTTGAGGGTAGTATCGTGCCTTGAGCACGCGGGCACACAAACTATCCGGGGATTGGATTAGTCGCCACGCTTGGCGGGCCAGAAGAGCTTGATTGAACACCCGCATGTCCCTGAAACCCATGCCTCCCTGCGCCTTGGTTCGTGTCATTTTA
>NC_057809.1:213546028-213546288 GCF_018294505.1 Triticum aestivum
AGAAGAAGAAGAAGGAGAAGGAGGAGGAGGAGGAGAAGGAGGAGAAGAAGGAGGAGAAGCAGGAGGAGAAGATGAAGAAGAAGAAGCAGAAGTAGAAGGAGAAGAAGCAGAAGAAGAAGAAGAAGAAGAAGAAGAAGAAGAAGAAGAAGAAGAAGAAGAAGAAGAAGAAGAAGAAGAAGAAGAAGAAGAAGAAGAAGAAGAAGAAGAAGAAGAAGAAGAAGAAGAAGAAGAAGAAGAAGAAGAAGAAGAAGAAGAAGAAG